>NC_043703.1:155700931-155708973 GCF_006229205.1 Suricata suricatta
TTGTTTGCATGAAATAATATATGAAAGAAGAAAAGTCAACCCCCCTAGTTAACTCCAGAATGAAAGTCTTTACTTAAAAATAAAGGTGATTACAACATACTAGAAATCCATATGTAGTCAAGAGTTCACTAGGTGATGCTTTCCTTCTGTGAATTTGTACTATGGACCCAAACCTCTGACAGATATTTGAAATAGCAAATGCACAGGAAGCTAACACTGTTGTCATTAATGAAGTACAGCTTCTCACACATCCCCCCTCATTCCTTGCTTGATTTAGTGGCTATAAAGTTGATCAGCTGCCTAGATCATTTCTAGGTTGGGAATCCGGTATACCTGACTCTTGGATCTGTATCTTTTATACCTCATGTAGCACCAGGTTGAATTTTTGGGTTGACAATAACCATATACATTGCTTTAAAACTGATACCTAATGTCCTGTCACAGATCTTTGAAGATCAGCATTCCCCCAGTGACTATCTTCACTCCTTTTCTGAAGAATTATTTGACTGCAATGGAATGGTTTGTTTCCAGATTCCCAATTCTATTCTGTTGATCTATTATTTTTATGACAGTACCACACTATTGATTATTTCTGCTTCATACTTAAGTTTCAAATCTGGTACTATAAGTCCTCCTTCTGTTTCTCATTTTCAAAATAGTTTTGGCTATTTAAGGGCCTTTGCATTTGCATATGAAATTGGAATGTGTTTATGAATTTCAGCAAAAATGTATGCTGGAATTTTGATAGACATTCCATTGATTCTATCGATCAATTTGGGAGTGAATTGCCATCTTACCAATATTAAGTCTTACAATTAATGAAAATGGAGTGGCTTTCCATTTATTTGGCACTAGTGTAATTTGTCTTAGCATATTTTTGCAGTTCTAATGGCACATATATTGAAGGCTTTTAAATTGGTTTCTATTTGATTTCTGATACTGTAAAATGTTTTCTTAATTCTATATTGAATTATCTGTTGCTGGTATATAGACATGAAATTGATTCTTTACATTGATCTCCTATCCTGCAAGCTGGCTACCTCACTTCTAGTAATTCTCATATGGATTCTTAAGGATTTTCTACGGATTATGTTATCTGAGAATAAAGACAGTTTTACTTTCTTTCCTAGTAGGATGACTCTAGTTTTTCTGATCAACTGATGCACCTCAATATACTGGCTAGAACATACAGCACAATATTACTGTGGAAGTGAAGAGTGAGGACCTGTTGGAGGAGGTCATTAATAGGACATGACCACAAATTGACCCAAAAGTTGGGTACGAGCAATTGGAGACTTCTTACCCCCTCTCCTGTCTTTGGAATGGACATCTAACATGCTATTATTCCCATAGTAGCAACCACTTCAAGGATGCATTCTTGAGTGAGTAAGGTGTTGACACCATTTGAATGGTAAATGACTGAACCCAGTGAAGGCCTCTATATAAACTTCTAAAATTGTTTCAGGAAAAGGGCACCTGGGTGTCTTAGTAGTTAAGCATTTGACTTCAGCTCAGGTCATGATCTCATGGTTTGTGGGTTTGAGTTCCGCATTCTTGCCCTCTGTGTGGGGGCCAGTTTCAGACTTCACCCAAGGAACTCCTGTAGTTTTGAATAAACAGGATATTTTTAGCTTCTTGCTGAGCTTAGAAGGGAAACATTTAGACTTGGACTTTTCATTTATGAGCTGTAGATTTGGGGAAGATGCTCTTTGCTAATGGAGGAAGCGACTTGCTCTTCTTTAATTAGAGTTTTTGTTTAATTATGAAAAGGTGTTAGCTTTGGTTCTTATCCTGATTTTTCCCCCTCTTTCAAATATGATGACTATGTGATTTCTGTTCTTTATTCTACTTGTCCAAAAGTATTAAAACAGTCATGCTTTTCCTGCAGTAAACCCATGATCATCATGTTTCCTTACAAATGTCACTGGATTCAGTTTGCTATTTTGCTAAAGATTTTTACATCTGGCTTTGTTTTCTAGTATATTTTTGATGAGCTTTGGTGTCAATATTAACATTTTAGAACAAGTTGAGAAATGCTCGATTAATTTTCTGGAAGGATTTGTGAAGGATAACTACTTCTTTCAAAAATGTTTGATAGAATTCACAGTGAATTCATCAGGGCCTAGGGTTTTCTTTTTTGAGAAATTTTCAGTTACTATTTCAATTTCTTTTTTATAGGCTTATTCATGTTAAAAAATACTAAGTATCAATAGTTTACACCTACCTCGAAATGTGTGTATGCTATGTAAATTGTCCAATTACTTGACAAATTTTATAACATTCCCCTAATTTATATAGAATCAGAGATTTCTCCTGTTTTAATTTTGGCTACTTATGCTTTCTCTCATTACTTCTTGGCAAAACTAACTAAAGGTTTTGTACTTTTTGTTGATGTATTTCAAAGAACCAGTTTATTTCACTGGTTTTGGCTATTTTCTTTATTTTTTAATAATGTTCTATTTATTTATTGAGAGAGAAAGAGAGAGCAAGAAGGGTAAGAGCAGAGGGAGAGAGAGGATCCCAAGCAGACTCCCCACTGTCAGCACAGAGCCTGACATGGGGCTCAATCCCACAAATTGAGATCATAGCATGAGCCAAGATCAAGAGTTGGATACCCAACTGACTGAGCCACCCAGCTGCCCCTATCAACTTTGTTTTAATTTCCACTCTAATATTTATTTTTTTTCCTCATGATTGGTTTGATTTGTCCTCATTTACTATTTTCTAAAACTCTAAACTTACACTTTTGACACGGTGCTTTCTTTTTTATATAGATAACTTTCTCTGAAGCTTTAAATGTCCCAAATACAGTTCTACTTGTATCTCTGATTTTGATTTTTTTCTATTTAGAAAATATCAAATTGAAGGATTTCTCTTCTGATTTTATATTAATAGATTTTTAAAAGTATGTTTAATATTTGGGAGACCTAGCATTTTTTGTTACTGATTTGTGATTTAATTCAGTTGTGGGCTTTAACACCTCAATGTCGAAGTGCATTAAGTTTTCGAAGAGCATTATTTAGTTTTGAGGAGATGTGGAGATTTTACTGTTATCTTTGTTACTGACCTCTAGTTTTAATTACATTACAGATAGAGAAATAGTATTGCATGAATTCAGATCATTCAAATTTGTTGCTCTTAGGATACAAGATATGGTCTTTCATGGTGAATAGTTTACATTTTTTTTTTCCTGACAGTGTTGTATTGCTGAGTAGTGTTGTATAAATGTCAACCACCGACTGGATAGATGGATGTTTTTCAGTTCCAAATTTTTGCTGCTATTGGTCTACTAGCTCTGTCTATCACATAGAGGGACGTTGACATTTCCAATTATAATTGCAGATATGTTTTTCCCCTTTCTATTCTGTTGGTTTTGAATTTAAAAAGGATATTTCAAGGTGAATATACAATTGATGTCTTCCTGGTGAATTGATTTTTATCATTATATAACATCCCCTTTGTTCCTTTTAATTTTCATACATTGCTTTGGGTTTTAGAGACAGCCTATCATTGGATTATCACATTTATTCCTTTACCCAAATCCAGTCTCTTCATTAATGTTTTAAGACTGATTACATTTGATATGTTTAGCAAAATGTTGGGATTTGGATCTACTTTTCTTTAAATTATTCTTTTCTTTATCTGCACATTCTTCTTTCCCTTTTTCCCTTTCCTGACTTCCATTTGGGTTACTTAAATATTTTAAACAACATTTCTTTCTTAAAAAAATTTAAATGCTTATTTAGTAAAATATTTTTTAATGTTTGTTTATTTTTGGGAGAGAGAGACACACACGGTGCGAGTGGGGGAGGGACAGAGAGTGGGAGACACAGAATGGGAAGTAGGTTTCAGGCTTTGAGCTGCCGACACACAGAGACACAGAGTCTGACGCTGGGCTCAAACCCACGAGATGTGAGATCATCACCTGAGCTGAAGTTGGCTGCTTAACTGACAGAGCCACCCAGGTGTCCCTAAAAAAAAAAAAATTTTTTTTAACTTTGCTATTTCATTTATTAGTAGCTCTAGGGATTAAAAGATATAAACTCTCTCTTTACAGTCTACTGAGAATCAATATTGTCCCATTTCAGTGGAAGAATTCTCCTAGGTATGCCCATTGATTTGTTCCAAATGTATCTTATAATCAATTTGTCTATGAATTGACTTATAATCAACATTTCTATTACAATAGATGGTATTTTTATTGAAATTCTTCAAAACGTTTTCTAAAAGTTTACTTATTTTTGAAAGTGAGAGTATAGGTGCACGTACAATCAGGGAAAGGGGCAGAGAGAGTGGAATAAATAGAATCCCAAACGAGCTTTTCAGAGCCCAATGCAGGGCTTAATCCCACAATCCATGAGATCACGACCTGCGCCAAAATCAAGAGTTGGTCGCTCAAACCAGGTTCCTCTCAAAACTTTTAGGAAAATTAACATGACTTTGATTTTGTATTTAAGACCATGAAATGATCTGATATTTATCCAAGACCACTGCCTCACTACATTCTTTCAAAAAGATCTTCTAGGGTTTTAGGATTTTGTATTTTGTCTTTTGTTTCTTTGGCTTAAGGTTATTTCTTGTTAGATTTATGTTTAGGTGTTTGCTTTTATTCTGTCATAAGTAGGTTATTTGCTTCTAGTATGTTTTCTAATTAGTTTTAGATATTAGTCATATGTTCTAGTATTTTACTGGGTTTCCTTATTGTTTGCCATGGATTTGCTAATTCTGTTTTAATGGTATATTCCTCTACAGTTATAAATAGAAGTAACTACACTTCTTCCTAATTCACATACCTCCTGTCTCTTGCCAAGTGGCTATCCTCCCCATCATAGTGTTCAGTAGTTGTAGAGATGATGACCATCCTGTCAAAGTTCCTGGAAAGGGGATTAAAAAAAAAAAAAGAGTGGATGGATGCCTGGGTAGCTCAGTCAGTTAAGCATCCTACTTCAGCTCAGGTAATGATCTTGCAGTTTGTGAGTTTAAGCCCCAAGTCGGTTTCTGTGCTGACAGCTCAGACAGATCCTCCTTTGGATTCTGTATTTCTCTCTCTCTCTCTCTACCCCTCTGCCACTCATGCTCTGTCTCTCTCTGTCTCTCAAAAATAATAACATTAAAAAAATCTTAAAATAAAAAGGCAGTGGAAAGGCTGTGGTGTTTCACAGAACTGGTATTTGGTGGAGCCCAATGCATAGATCTAGGTCTATTTACCTCTGTATCTGTGTTGAGGAAATAACACATTTTTAATATGAATTGTTTAATGTTGTCAAGTGCTTTCAGCATTGAGATAGTATGATTTTTTAACTTCATATTAAATATTAATGTGTTTGATTTTTTTTCTTGTATTTTAAAATTCATTTGAGAGAGGACATGCACATGAACGGAACAAGGGCAGAGAGGGACAGAGAGCATCCCAAGCAGGCTCTGGGCTGTCATTGCAGCACTGGACACCATGCTCCATCCCTCAAACTGTGAGATCATGACCTGAACTGAAATCAAGTGCTGAACGTTTAACTGACCTAGCCAACCAGGCACCCAGATGTTTGATATTGAAACACCTTAACATAATTGGAAAAAGCCATTGATTTGGAAAACATAAATATTTTGGTATCAACAATCTACTTTGCATGCTGTTATTTCAATAGCATACTGGTAGTCCTTCTGCTCTACTGCATCTCTGAGACCTCAGCTATCAGAGGAGTGTGCAAAAGTGCTTGTTAACATCATGCCTGCAAAGCAAGAGTTGCCTATATTGCATCCATATTTACCAATATTTATAACAATGACCTCCTTTACTTTTTCTATACTCTGCATGATTTGGGAAATAATTATGAGAATTTTTAATTATAATAAGTTTTACTTGATTTTTTTAGTGGTTTACAGTGGTATAAAGTGATTTGAATTATTTTATCTCTAGGGATTTGGTAAAATTCATCCAGACAGAATACTTTTTTATAGATGGCATTCTTATTAGGTTTAAAAAAAAACACTTATCACTGATTTTTTTTTTTTTTACAGTGAACCAAGTTCTCCTTGTTTTGTTTTCCAACTTCTTAATTTCAGCATTTTTAAGTTATAGTACTGTAAATGTATCTTCTCTTTTGATTTTCTTAAGCTTTCTTTTGTCTAGCTTCCTTTGTTGTTAGACTACAGTATCTAATACATGTACAAGTATGCGTTAATCGGCCATTATCAGCAAGGCTTCTGGTTGATAGTAGGTATTAGTAACTCTTAGAAGCTTTGTTTTGGGGAGTTAAAAGGTCTATGTGGATTTTCAGCTGTGTGGACAATCAGGACTCCTAACCCCTGTATTGTTCAAGAGCTGTTTGTTTTTACTACTACTCATAAGTACCTCTTCATGTTGATGTCTCGCTGGTGCTAAACCTTGCTCTCTTCTAGATGTGACTCTGTCTATCTGTCTCTACTTTGATCAGGCTAAATTTCTTTTCACAACAGCCTAAAAATCAAGTTTTCACAAAAATGGCTAACATCTGTATTACTTTATTGTATCTGATGGCATGTAGATTTTTGTTGAGGGAGATTCTACTAGAATGAAAACTTTTGTCTACATGTCCTAGAGCATACACACCCTCGCTTTGTTTTCTGCTTGGAGCATGTCTTACTTTTGAGCATTTTTAGTACGTCTGCTTACCTCTAATCATTCCACCTTTCTTGCTTTTTAGCATTTTCCTGCAGAGTTTGGCTAAGTGTCCTATTCAACTGGATAATCTAAACCTTGTGGATGGATACTTGGATATTTCTGTCCATACAGGTGATTGCCTTTCTTGGTTGATTGCTGGGGGTATACTCTGTTGTTCCCCTCTCTGAAAGATCAGTTCCCATTGTGAATTCTTACAGGAAGACGTTATATGGAGCATGCTTTACTATCTTCAGCTGCAAGTACAATTCCCTTTGATCCTATAAATCTGGCTTCCATATTTCTATGCGTATATCCTCTCTATGGTTTGATTTATACACGTAATAAATGGCATTTTTTATCATTTCCTAGCAGAGAAGAAAGCATTCTTAATCTACATGAGTTTTTTCTGAATTAGGCATGTCTTTTTCATATTCCAATTTTAAGGTAGTAACAACATTTATTAATAAATACTATAAAAATGTCATAAAATAGCACCAGTCACAAAAGGAGAAAGTGACCCAATGTGAAGATGATTGTACATTTCTTTAGTCTCCTATTGGGATACATATTTTTGAGTCAAATATTGGTAGGAGATGAGAAGTCACTAAATATGAAAGTTTCTCCTTTCATAGTTGCAGGATGAAAAAATAGGAGTAAGAGACAAAATAAGGCAAAGTTAGCCATAATTGGGGAGATGCACATGAGAGATTAACATTCAAAAAGCTAGTAAATCACAAGTTAACTTAGCCAAACTTCCTAATGTTTTAATAGTAAACTGACACACTATCAAATGAAACCAAATTAATACAACCATTTTACTAAAGCTGAAATGTGTGCAACAATGAATAATTTATGACTTGGGGAGAATTATATTTTGTGTATATGTAGAAAACACTTTATCTGCAGCCTTGTTACCTTAGAAAAGTATGTTTGAAATAAAGTTAGATCTGGAGGTAGCTAATTATTAAATTTACCTTTCAAAAATTTTCTGTTAAGAATTCAAATTGTATCTTATATATGTCAGTGTGAATTGACATATAAGCTAAATTTCACTTCAAAATTGAGATAGCTCATTGAACTTTCCATAATTTAAGTAATTTCTTTACCTTTTATCAGATTACTAAAAATCATGAGGACTTATTGAACACTGTATTTTACCAAGCTAAGCATTACATATATACTGTTTATTTTATAGTATATATTACAAAATAAACATGTAAGTAGATATTAAGTCCTTTTTATATATATCCAGTAACATTAGCTACATTTTCCTAGAAGGCTGATTTATTGCACAAGTGACACATTGCAGAATCCAGATCTGATTCTCCCCTCCATGATATTGTTTTACATTTATAAATCTTAATGTAAATAAGGGTTAGCAATTATATTTATGCAGAAATTTGCA
>NC_043703.1:155709073-155745140 GCF_006229205.1 Suricata suricatta
GCAAAGTTGCTGATGGCCCGTTATTCATCTCACCTGACCATCCTTTTTGAAACCCTGGAATCTCCTTCCTCCCCCCACCCCAGCCACAATTCAACTAGAGCACTAGTTTTATACCAAGGAACTTAATTCAAGCATCAACTGGGTCGTCTATTTGATACGTCCTCTGAGGTACACAAAACTTTAAGTAGCAAGGAATTATTTGCTTAAGGACATTTCTTCATTACCTCAAAACAGTGAGACCTAATTCATTTGCTCTTCTAGTCTTTCGCTAATGACAGCCCTGCTGATATGTGGCTCACAAGGTACTTTCTCTCCTTCAGTTGACCTGAAATATTAGGGAGAAAAAAAAATCCACAGATCTTCAACAAGTCAGGATATAAAATTGTTCTAAAGTAATAGGACTATTGTGATAAAATAAGGGTCCATATTTTATATCAAGGCAAGGCTGTTAAAGTGCAGGTACAGATAAGGTGGGTATCTGGAAACTCAGGTGCTGGATCAGAGATGAGTTCTATTCCACTATTTTTCAGCTGCAAGTCCCAAAGAAGCCTGCCGAAATACCTAAAGTATATAACATTCATGATACATACAACAAAATATGTAAGCATCCCTAAACTCTTCCTACTCTATGAAGTTGTAGGGGTTAGAAACTTATAAATCACCCCAGGATTGTTTTCTTTATCCTGTTTATAATTACTGGGTTCTACGTATTCAAGTTCATAAATATCTATTTCATATGATCTATTATAAAACATTTTCCTTTATCATAACTTTTATATATTGTATTATATATGTTGTGTATCATTACATTATAAGCATATATCGAAAACTTCAGCATGTTTTTACAATTTAATATTTTTATATTAAACTACATGTTCTAAAGTAATTTTTTCTAAAATATTTTATCAAAGATTTATATAATTTCTAATTGGAATTCCTACTGTCCCAATATTATTGACTTCTTTTAATTATGGGAAAATAAAACATGGCCTTAGAGTGTGATGATGACAAAAGAAAATTCTATCAAGCGATTTCATAGTTTTTTTTTTTAAGCATCCCCCTCTTATTGAAAATTTATGGCATAGAACTTCTACTTTTTTCACCTTTGCAATGTTCATATTAATATGGAGATCTTTGTACATATTTTTTGTTTCTTTAGGCTTGATTCCCAATAGAGGAATTATTGGATCAAAAGGAATTGTACTTTTAAAGCTCCTTATTTTTAATGTTTAATCTTGAGGGATGTGCAATTTTGAGGGAAAGTGCACGTGCGCAGAGGAGGGGCAAAAAGGGAAAAAGAATTCCAAGCAGGCTTCATGCTGTCAGCACAGAACCTGATGCAGGGATCCCAGGAACTGTGAGGTCATGACCTGTGCTGAAATCAGGAGTCAGACCCTCAAATGGATGAGCCAACCAGATGCCCCTTGAAGGCTCCTTAGATGACCAAGATGCTACGCAAATTTAATCATGTGTGTTAACCATCCTACATGTTTGCCGGTGAAACATACCCATAACGTCACTAGTTATTCACTTTCCAATTCAGCCGCTTTAGTAGCTGTCATCATCTGAACAACGTAGAGAAATAAACTTGTAAACCCTTGGGGTCTTCCTAAAGACCCAGAGTGTTTCTGGGTATTATTTAGATATAAACTCATTAGTAAATAGTTATCCAATAATAAGATACCATCCATGACTTAGGAATAAACTCTGAGAGGATTTGGTGAGGTGTGCATCAGGTCATAACTGAAGAATTGGCAAGTTCAACATGGTTCTGGTGCCCATGAATGCACTGCTAACGAGATGTTCATGCCTTCAGCCAGCCCATAAACTCCAGCTATTTACTACTCCTCTTACAGTCCCATTTCTCCTTTGTCAGCATATTTTGAAATAACTTATAATAGTTGAATCTAACACTACCATGAAATCTGGCAGCCATTCACAGCTGATAATTGCCAATGTAATCCCATTTGATTCTCTGGTGTGATATTTAAATAAGGGAAACCGATAATTTTTCTCACTTATAATGTACATTTTATCTTTATATTCTTTATTTTTTTAAATGGAAGTAGACCATGGATATGGAAAAATTCACAACGTGTCAAACCACAGAATGTTACCATTATCCCGAACCCTCCCAGCCCCTTCCCTGACCCTCTGAAACACTTAAGGGGACCACAGGGATGACTGTATTCTTATCGCAATCCATAGGTAAACATTGCTATCTTGGATATATATTACTGGTTATATAATATGTATTGTGCTGTGACTTCTTTCACTGAAATGCAGGTTTGTGAGTTTTTTGCATGTTTATGTACATAGTTGTGCTGTGTTCATTTTCATTGCAGTGGAATTCATGTATTCATGTGTATACAGTGCTTCAGTGATGATTTAGAAAATGTCTGTTGGTTGATGTATGTACACAGTTGTTCAGAATGAGTGTAAATATGGAGTTATGGGGTATGAATGTTTGATAGTTTCCAACAGTGTTCCAAAGTGATATTACAAATGGAAACTTCCAGTACATTTATTATTCTTACGTGATAAAATATGTAAAATACAAAATTTGATATATCAACTGCTTTCAAGCCTACAACACACTGGCATCAATTACATTTACAATGTTGTGCAAATATTATTACCCATTTCCAAACATTTCCATCACCTCAACACAAACTCTGTACCCACTAAGCTGTGACTCTCCATTCATTCTCCCTCCATTCTCTGGTAATCTCTGTTAAATATTCTCTCACCATGAATTTGCCTATTTTAGATAATTTCAGATAAATGGAATCACACCGTATTTTCCATTTTGTGTCTGGAGATATGACTTAACATAGGGTATTCAAGTGTCATTCAGATTTATAGCACCTATTACAACTTCATTCTTTTCTGAATAGTTCATTGTGTGTGTAACACAGGAGTTTATCCATTCTTCTGCTGATTGACACTTGGGTTGCTTCAACCCCTTGGCTATTAGGAGTGATGTTACAATGAACATTGGTATACAACTATCTGATTCTCTGTTGTAAAATTCTCTGGGGTATATGCCTACAAGTGGAATTATTGTGTCATGTGGTAATTTTCTGGTAATTTTTGAAGAATAGCTGACCCGTTTCCACAGAAGCTGCACTATTTTACATTCCCATCGGCAAGACATGAAAGTTGCAATTTTTCCACATTTCTGGCCAATGCTGGTTATTTTCCATTATACTGTTATTAATAGTTGTCCTAGTAGGTATGAAGTATCTCACTGTGGTTGGATAACTAATGATTAAGGATGTACATCTTTCACATACTAACTTGCCATTTATATATCTTCTTTGAAGAAGTGTCTACTCAAGCCCATGAATTAGTTTGTAATCGAATTGCCCTTTTATTGTTGAATTGTAAGTCTTTGTTCTGGGTATTACACTTTTATCAGATATAGGACTTGGAAATATTGTCTTCTGTCTTGTAAGTTGTCTTTTCACTTTCTTGATAATCTCCTTTGCACAAAATTAATTTTGTTAAAATCACTTTATTTTTGGTTTGCTTGTGCTTTTGTTGTCCTATAGAATTCCTGTATATTTTCTTCTAAGGAGTTTTGTGGCTTGAACTCTTATATTTAGGCCCCTGATCCATTTTTAGTAAATGTTTTCTATAATTTAACTTTATTCGTTTGCATGTGGAAATTCAGAAGTTTTGAGCATTTTGCTTATTCCACACTCTCATGAACACATGGTGTCTGTTTTCATTTTAGCCATTCTTTTGGTGCGTAAGGATTTCATACCTTAAGTATAATTTGTATTTAAACACTTATATTTACTGTGAAGTTCAGTACTTTTTCATAGGTTTATGGTACATATAGATAACCTATTTTATATGCATAATCCAGTCTTTTTCTTATTTTCCTGTTAAAGACTGCTGATTTACTTATTTATATTGGATAAAATTCTGTTGTGGCTTACCTTCTTACTCTTTATGGTAACTTTTAAAATGGCTTTTTCTGGGTTTTTTGTTTGTTTGTTTTTTAAATAAAGGAAACAGCACACATGTGCAAGAGAGAATCCCAAGCAGGCTCCACATTGTCAGCAGAGTCTGACATGGGGCTCGATCTCACAAACCATGAGATCATGACTTGAGCTGACATTAAGTCAGACCCAAAACAAATTAAGCCACCCAGCCACCATGGTACCTTTTGAAATTCTTAATCATCTTGTAGTTGAGCTTACAATTTTTTCTCCTTATGATTAATGCTTTTTAGACTTGGTTTAAAAACTTTATAGCTCATGTTCATAAAGATATACTAACTTCTGGTGGTTTGAATTTATACATTTCAATTTAGGCTCAATTTTTATTCTGTATTGTATAAGATAGAAATACAGATTCCTATTTTGAAATTATTGATATAATTTGGCCCAGAAACAATTACTAAAAAGACCATCTTTTCCACATTGTAGTGTCTCATTTTCATGTGTCAGGAGATTGCTTTTATGCAAAATTGCTTCTTTGCTACTTTTCTGCATTTCATTGATCTGTTTGTCTCTACTATCACTAATTCTAAAGTGTCTTAATTATGAAAGCTTTAGGATAAATCATGATGAAAATTGGAGTAAGTCATCCAGCTTTGTTTTGCTTCTTGAAAATAGTTTAACTATGTAAGATCCTTTGTATTTCTAAAATCACTTAAGAAAGAGCATGTCAATTTCAGCAACTACAACAGAAAATCATACCAGTTTTGACATAAAAATTGAATCAAATTTATTTGGGAAAAAATGTCATTTTTATACTCTCCAGTATTTTTACCCAGTCAAAATGAATATCTGGTATGTACATATATGTGAATGTATATATACCGTTTTATAGCTCTAATTACTTACCATAATAGTTTACAGGTTTTAGTATTAAGGTTTTAGAATGTTTTATTTAGTTATTTGATATTATAAAACCATTTGGAAATTCCATTTTCTAATTCTATTTTTTTTAATTTTTAATTTTTTTTTTAAATTTATTTTTGAGAGACAGAGACAGTGTGAGCAGGGGAGAGTCAAAGAGAGAGGGAGACACAGAATCCAAAGACAGGCTCCAGGCTCTGACCTAGCTGTCAGCACAGAGCCCGACAAGGGGCTCGAACCCAAAAACTGTGAGATCATGACCTGAGCTGAAGTTGTATGCTTAACTGACTGAGCGCCCCACCATTTTCTAATTCTTAATGCTAGTATACACATGTAAAGTTTTTGCTTCTTTGTTTTTTTGTTTTTATGTTTTTTGTTTTTGTTTTTGACTTTTATAGAACTAGCATGATAAATTCACTTAGTAATTTCTGGAGTTTGCCAGAAAATACTCTGAATTTTCTCTCAGTATGATCAAGTGATCTATAAATAATGAGAGTTTTCTTTCTCTCAATTTTATACTTATTTCTTTTTGCTCTGTTTCATTGGCTGGGAATTTTTATAAAATAATACACGTGGTGAGAGAAAGATGCTTATGGTACTGCCATTTCAGAGGCTAATTGTGAAAATTCATTGAAAAATAAAAAATTAACAGTAAATTTTTATTTAATGCTTTATCATATTATAAATTCTCTTTTACATCTATATTGCTATGAAATTAATGGGTGATTCATTTCATAAAGCACTTTTTCAAATATATCAAAAATACTTTCTTTTTTATTCATATGTGATCAGTTATGTCAATTTTTAAAATGTTCAACCACTCACAAGAGGTACCTGGGTTGCTCAGTCAGTTAAGCATCCAACTTCAGCTCAGGTCATGATCTCTTCATTCATGAGTTTGAGCCCTGCATTGGGCTCTCTGCTGTCAGTTCAGAGCCCACTTCAGATCCTCTGTCCCCCTGTCTCTCTCTTCTTCCTGACCATTTTCTGTCTGTATCTCAAAAATAAACATTTAAAAAAATTATGTAAAAAGTTAAGCCACTCTGAAAATTTTGGAATAAATTCCAATTGACTGTAACATATTATCTTTCATATATTATAAGTATTTACATATGATATTATTCTGGAATTTTCCTCTAATGTTCTTGTCAGATTGTACTATGAATTCAGATTAATTAACTTAGTTTCATGAAAGGAATTAGGAAATGTTCTCATGTCTTTTTTTTGTTTTGTTTTCTAAAAGCATTTTTTAATATTAACATTTAGGTTAATTCATTTGGAAATATCATGTGTATATAAAATTTGAATTAAGGTATTTATTTTACATAGGACTATTTCGGTTTTCTATTTTTTCTTGTCATTTTTTCTAAGTTTTCATTTTTCAAGAAATATGTGTATTTGACCTAAAAGTGAAGTTTATTGGGCTTAAAATTTCATATTTTTTAATGTTTGTAAGATCTGTATTGATAATCCATTTTTAATTCCTGATATTAGAATTTATTTTTGTTGTAGGATTTTACTTTTTCTTATGAAAAATTTCAAACACTAGAAAAAGGTGTGTGTGTGTGTGTGTGTGTGTGTGTGTGTGTGTGTCTGAAACCCAACTACAACAGTTATCAAGTTATGATCAATCTTATTTTTTATCAGTACTCTTACCCACTGACATTACAAAGTCTATATTTTGATTTAAATCATTATGATTTCCTCTATATGTTTCTGTGTATCTCTAAAAGCTGTGAATTCTTATTAAAATAACCAAGGGATTATTTTATTACTAAAGAAAAACTAATGGCAATTTTTAAATATTATCAAATTCATCCAATTGTTCATTTTATCAAATGTATTTTATATTTTTAATAGTATCTTTGTTCAAATAAGGGTCCCCAGGGGATCTGTGCATAAAAATTAAACAATGGTTGGTATGACTCCTGCAGATCTTTAATCTCCAGTGGTTCTTACATCTTAATGTGCATCACCACTGAACTAAAGGTTTTTTTCCTTCTCTTGCCTTTTCTCTATGGTATTGTATATCTGCTAAATCTCCCTTCTAGTTCTAACATGCCACAAATATGAGATGCTCCCAAATTCTAGACTGTACAATATTTTTGGACAAAGTATTTTAGATATGCATCATTATTTCTGACGGTCCACCAATCAGGAAGACTTTAGCCTGAGTCACTATACAACTCCTGTTTGTCCTAATCTTTAAAAGAAGAATCATTTGTTTTTTTGTGAATGTTCTGTCACTATGGGCATCAGTTGCATTGGGAACATTGACTGAATCTTGCTTGTAATTTTTTGTAGTCCTCACCTCTTTAGTTCAAGATTGGCTTATGACTTGCTGTTATGGACTGGATGTTTGTTCCCCCTAAAATTCATGTGTTAAAATCCTAACCCCCAATGTTATACTGTTAACCAGGGACCATTGGGGGGTAATTAGGTCTTGAGGGTGGAGCCTTCATGAAGAAGATAAGTGCTTTTAAAAGACCTTGGAGAGCTTCCTCTCCCTCACTCATGTGAAGATATGAGGAGGGAAAAAACCACAACCCAATCAAGGATCCTCCCCAGAGCCCACCACAAGGGCACTCTGATTCTCAATTTCCATCCTCCAGAATCATGATAATAAATTTATAAGCCACCTAGTCTATGGCATTGTGATAGAACTGCCTGAATGAAGGGACTTTAAGAATAGGATATGTCAGGAGTTCCTGGGTGGCTCAGTCAGTTGAGCATCCAGCTCTGGCTCAGGTCATGATCTCACAGTTCATGGGTTCAAGCCCCACATCAGGCTCTGTGCTAACAGGTATCTCAGAGCCTGGAGCCTGTCTTTGGATTCTGTGTCTCCCCCTCTCTCTGACCCTCCCCTGCTCACACTGTCTCTCTGTCTCTCTCAAAAATAAAAACTTAAAAAAGAATATGGCAAAATGCTACTATGCCAATTCAACTTTAGGAAGGTATACCTTTGTAAAGATTCCATTTCTGAACCTTTAGGAGCCCTAGAGTCATGTCATGTCAGAATTCTAGGTGAGACCATGTTAAGAGAAAATACGCAGAGCCTGTGTGGAGAGGAAGGGCCCCTGATCACTTTGGGGAGACAAAATCCACACATGACCGCAGTGTAGCTCATCTGGGTGGGCATCAACTATCTGAAATTTTCTAGCAGAGCCCTGAGGCACAGGACTAAACAGGCCATTCCAGAATTTCCAGCCTTCACAGCCCTCAAGGTGATAATAGGTAAATCCACTGCCTTATGGGAAGTCTGGAGAAGCAATAAAGAGACCACTATTTTAACATACTAAGTTTACAGGGTAGTTTGTTACATAGAAGAAGATAAAAACGGATCAAAATTGGTGCTGCAGTAACAAACGCAAAATATGAAACTCTGGCTTTGGTATCAAAAATCAGGTAAGGGGTTAAAGGACCTCAAGGGGACTATTAACTGGAGAAAGACCTTAATGTTGTACCACCAGGTCACTGAAACTGCCACCTGTAGTTCCTTGGAAGATGGAAAGTGTATCTATAATGAGCTTGGGAATCTGGCTAAGGAAATTCTCAGGAAGAATGGTGAAAGTATCCATTTCCTTCTGTATTTTGCCTATATGCTAAACAAAGCAAGATAAGGTAAGGGAGGAGCCCACTGAGGTTTTCTTCGAGTTTGTCTCCGTGCACCCTAATCTACATGCAACAGCTCATGGGTTGTTGTTTTGAGCGATATGGAGGTAAGCAACAGGAAACCGCTCAGGGAGAAATCACCGCACAAACCCAAAGGATGGGTTTAGAAGTTAGGATTTCCTAGCGGTCATCATAACTTAATAATAAAAGGGACCTTGGAGGTCTTCAGCCTTTTGGAAGTGGGTCCACTCTACATATATTTGACATATTAGAAACTACTCGGAGCAGAAGAATAAATTGCCCAGTGTCACACAGGCTGGTGAGTGGCAGAGCTGGAAATAAAATCTAGTTCTCCTGCCATCTTTCTTGCCACGCAGCCTCGAAGCTTTCTGCCCTTTGCAAAGCGAGACAGGCTAGCAGTAGAGACATCTGAAGGCTTAACTGTCAGACTGAATCCAAGCTGCTTGGCAGTGTCACGGGGAGAAATAATCTAATGGGCTGAAATGAGGAGAGGAAAATAGTTCTCAGCAAGTGGTATCAACTTACTAGGTATTTTTCTCTCCCTTTATTGTTACAGACATGTTAATGGCAAATCTGAGAAGGTTCTTGTGTGAATCAGGTTAGGGCTACAATTGTTCAAAAAGCTCATTAGCAATTTATGAAGAGCAGCAAAACGCATTTTCCCTTAATGTGAAATCACTTCAGCTTGTCACTAGAGGAGAAATTGTTGAAAAGTGAATTGACCACCTACAGATCCATTCTTTTAAAAAAAATGTCATCCAAAGGAAAAACTATCTGTCCATAATAAGGTGTGTGCAGCACTCAGGTAAGCCCTGGTTAATACAGTTTCTGAATGGGGCTACTTTTCTCATTTGCCTACTGTGGACACCACTCAGGTAGACTTCATCAACCTGAGGTATCTGTCTATTAAAGAGCAGCGGGGGCTCCTTGACTCAGAGTTTCATTAAAACAACAAAGAGATTTGTGGGAATGACCAAATTCACACGCTGGAATGAGAGATACACTCACATTTTACACATAAGTGAATAAGGGGACAAGAGAGGGTTTTGATCTCGATTCCTGGTTCTTCCACCGTGAACCATATTTGTTACCTAGAGTGGCTGGCGGGCTATCTCTGTGCTGGGTGAGAAGATTTTGCTGTATTCTGTCTATGGTTCCTGTAGGCTCACCTCCGGTTCTCTCACTTGGGATATCTGGATCTTACTCCACTGTCTTTCACACTCTTATTTTTCACTCCAATGCATTTGGCCAGTGTTCAGCATTTAAGCATTAAGTCTTCATCTGATATTTTGTGCACTGGAGATTTCTGGCCATGTGTGTATCCATTAATCCCAAGAGAGGCTGTGTGGCACTGCAGCTTTCTGACTACTCTGGACATGAATACCCGCCTTCTTTCTGGCAGATCATTATTGTTCCAACCCTGGCTTTTGTTTTTGTTTTGACATTGGAAATTTTATTTTTTAACCTCACACAAACACGTCTACCTGCCCCAAGGCCTGGCCTGGGCACTCTGGGCTGCAGATCCACCCAAGACTCTTTGACAAATGAGGGTTTACATTTTTATTTCTTTAATTTTTTTAACATTTATTTATTACTGAGAAACAGAGACAGAGCATGAGCGGGAGAGGGGCAGAAAGAAGGGGAGACCCAGAATCTGAAATAGGCTCCAGGCTCTGAGCTGTCAGCACAGAACCCAACACAGGACTCAAACCCACAAACTGCAAGATCATGACTTGAGCTGAAGTTGGATGCTTAACCAACTGAGCCACCCAGGTGCGAGGGTTTACATTTTTGTAAGTTGTTTTGGAACTTAAATTAGTTTTCTAGATATTGAAACCACTGTATTTGGTGAGTACCTGGTGAGGACTTTTGAAAAAAATTCCCCCAAAACTAGTTTGTTTATCCCCAGAGAAGTATGCTTCTTGTCATAGGCAGCAACTATATAAATAAATCAATTTGGTCTTCATAAAGCAACAGCTGTATGAAATAGATTTATATGAAAATTATCATTAATGTTATAGAATAAAAAATGCATGTTTTTTAAAAGATTAATGAGCTTTTAAAAACCATTGTTTGAAATCAGCCCTTACCTCTTCTATCTACTAAGGAAATTTTATGAAAAAATTAGGACAATCACAATACCTATCAACAGGTTAAATTTTGAAAAGCTTTTAAATTCTATTTCTGTCAATCTAAACTATTGCTCATTGTTATAGTTGCATGATAGGAAGACCATTTAGCAACTTTTTGGTATCTTAGTTCATATTTATAAAATTCATTTAGTTGAAGGTTTCTAAGTGGAGTTGTATCAATCTTCTATTTGGACATGACTGAATACTCAGATGCTATTACCCAAGATATTTGTTACAGTGTGATCACTATTCCACTTTCTAGATATGTGTTGAAGATGAAGCTATTTGGGAGTCTGTAACAAAATACCACAGACGAGGTGGCTGATAAACAACAGAAATTTATTTCTCCTAATTCTGGATGCTGGAAATCCAGTATTAGTGTGCCGGCATGGCCAGCTGAGAATCCTTGTCCTGACCATAGACTTCTGATTGCATCCTCACAGAAGTAAGGTGCTGGGGGACTCTGTGCTCTCTCTTTTATAGGGCGTGAGAAGGGAGATGATTCATTTTTCAGAAATACCAAATAAAAGCTGTGCTTTCTAGTTAACAATAGGTTTACAATCTATTGGAAATATATACAAATAACCCTCCCTCCCCCACAACACACACACACACACACACACACACACACTGAAGTCCCAAACCCTTTGACACTTTAGTTCCTGGTTCTTCTCTTGTTCTGTGGGCTTATTTTCATGAGCCTTGCAATGAGCATTCACCAAAGAACATAGGAGGAACTGAAAGTCTCTGCATCACCTCAGGAAAGGTACGTTTGTTCCAAACAGACCATTTTCCCCTTACATGGGCATGGGCACCCTCTGGGTAAGTGGGTAAGGTCTTAACCCCTGTGGTACTCAGCCAATGAGGAGTCTGGGGAGGGACTTGCATGGTAGGAGATACACAGTCTGTTGCGATTGCCTGGAAAGTGTGCCCGTCCATCAGACACCCCTTATTGCAAGAATGTTGGTTAAAACCCCCACTTCACTGTGCTCCTAGTCGCTGCCTCTCTCCTTTGATTAGATCAGTGGGCTTATTCTCCCAGTTGGTATCTCATTTTATAGGTGAGGCACAGAAAGAAACCTCCTCTCCCACGGTGTCAGGTCTGTTTTTATTAATGCATGAAGTCAGGTTGATTACAATGAAAATATGTTATTGTAATCTAATGACTTTCAATCAATTTAATGGGATATAACAAATAGTTCCTAAGCCACCATTTGATCTCCAATTAGTTGAAATGATCACAATATTTCCACATAGTTTTAAAACATTCCCAAAGATGAAAAGTCAAAGTTTCTATTGTATTTCCTTTTATAACCATCATCCCAAGAAATTGACTGGAGGAATAAGCTTTGTATCAAAAGTTATTAATTCCCCAATTCACTAATTGAAGGATAACTGGACGTTATCAAATTTTCAGTTTCAGTTGTTAATTGGGAATTATATCACATGGTTTCATAAATATTTGCAAAGAGTAAAGTGGATATATGTGAGGTCTGTATCAATATTTGGATTTTGTTTTCAGAATTTGGAAGATTCACCTTCAGCCCCTGGATATTATTATCATGCTATCATGATTTTTTTTAACTCTTTTTTTGGATTTTGACCGAGTTCAATTCCATATTAAAAACTAAGCTATGATAGTTACCTTCACTACTAAAGAGAAAGTTTAGTGGGCATTACTGACTCATCTGACTAACACAAAAGCAGCAAATTGAGATCAAAATAATAATCTTTCCTTAGCATCTTTGCATTTCACTATGTAAGCATCTGAATGTGAAACATGTAATTCGTGTTATCCAAGACAGCTGTAAAGAATGAAAATTTAAGAGTGTAGGAGCAAAAGAATTTGAGTATCACATTAACTGGTGGCAGACCATCACCCTATTTCCACCATTGAATCAGTTTGAATTGTATGTGTCCTGCAAGTAATCTGGGGTGGCCAAATGTCTAGATTAGGACAGTCAACAGAGTGAAAAGGGATTCTACTTCTCAATGAGGGTGGGTGGGGATTGTAATCATATGGGATTATGCCTATGTGTTTGCAAACCCAAATAATGTCTTTGATAGTCTGTAATAACCTCTACAAAAAGGTAAAAATGCCAGAGGCAAGGATTATAAGTGTCCCATTGGTGTCTATGGTTTTTAAGACCTGGGGTTGACAGAGGACAGCCTATGGGCCAAATGTGGTGGCCCAAGACCTTTCTACCGACACTAGAGCTAATAATGGATTATTTCATTTTACATTTCTAGAAAGGTGTTTAGAAAAATTTAGAAGAATATGCAGCTAAGACCACATGCAGACATTGCATTACTATTTGTCCTTATAAAGGCTGTCACCAACTCTGGTTAAGACTAAGGAAGGAAGACTGAAGGGCAACTTAGGTCATTAACTAATTGATTCAAACCCTTATTGATGACATCATCAAGATCACTGCTACACACTGGGTCTTAGAAATTAAAAAATGAGATCTAACTTCTCTGGGACCTCAGAACCTAACTGAGGAGAGATACCTGGAAAAGACAACAGTTGCACATTTTGATACAGGCAGACGTCAACGTAAGCACAGGATGCAATGAGAGAAGCAATTTATGTAACACGGGATGGTGATGAGGGACCAGGAGACTGGGTAAGGAAAAGCATCCAGCAAGAAATAATTCTTGCACAAAGCAAGTAGACTTCATACCAAAAGACTGAGGAATCCATTATATGGAGATATTTGGTGATACTATCTGACAGTAGAAAAACATCACATATACATAGCATACACCCCTAGACACACACAAACCTACGGAGACTCTTTATCTTTTATTCTAAAACCATAGTCACGAATTGGATACAATGATCCAAAACTCGCATGTGTGTATGGGGTCGCTGGCAGATGAAACAAGTTAAGGTTTCCTATTCAAATGACTTAAGCTTTTTAGTAATGTTTGTGGAGAAAACTTTTAGGATTTGTATTCGCCCTTGACAAGGGTAACAGTTCTATTTTTAAAAGTGCCCCCAACCCCAGACTTTTTTTTTTTTTTTTTTTTTTTGTCTTAGGGCATAAGCAATGGGGGTCCCAGATTTAGTTATCTCCTGGGTATTTACATTTCAAAAACATACAATTTAGATCCTCAGAAACCAGAGAAAGAATGCAGGCTTCTTCCTAGGAATCTGGGGTGTATTTCTCCATCAGCAGAGTAGAGTGATTGCTATTTACCATTTTCCTTTGTAGGGGATTAGCCAGCATGGGACACTCCTGTTTCACCATCAGTCACTATTATGTCCTCTCTGTTTTCACCATTCCAGGGATCCCACCTCTTAGGGTCCTAATCAGGCTTGGTCACAAACTCTTAGAACTTAATCCATGGCAGCATGAACTCTTCTAGGTTTGCAAAATGGCGCAGGGTCTCTAGTTTATTATTCTGTTCTCCCACCTCATCTGCCAGTCGCAAACTAGCAGAGTAATGGACATCACACACTGTTCTCTAATCTCAGCTCTTCTGGTTTTCTAAGCCAAGCCTCTAGTTGGCTTCAGTGACTGCCACCAGCAGAGCCTACCCCCTGCAGCAAGCAGGCAGTTCCCCTTCCCTCCTGCCTTTGTGCAGTTAAGCTTTAGGCCAGCTGGCACTTTCCTGGCATCCCAATACTCACATAGCCATCCACAAGCTTCTAAGACATGGGCCACCCTTTTCTAGAGGGCGGTGCTAACTCAAGAATCCTTTCATTGCTGCCTCTTTTCCAAGATGCATTTCTTTGCTCTCCAGATGGACTTGCCAAGCATTAGTTTGCAACTTGAGGAGTTGCCCCCATGGCCCCGCTACACAGAGGGTAGGCAGAGACTGAAGGAAGAGGAAGGCCGCTCTAGATCGGTAGGTGCAGGGTTTAATAAGCTAGGGAACTTGTATACGAGGCTTGTCTTGAGGACCACAAAGTGGGTAGATGACTACCCCTGCCCACCAGACTTTTAAAAGTTTATATTAGAGGTCTTAATGGGGTTCAGTCACATGTGCAGTCCAGATGGTCTCAACACCACCTTATTCTCTCAAAGCCATGTCCTTGGATCAGCTCCACCTATGGAAATGGTAGGTGGAATGTACTTTCCAAGGACAGAGTGGGGAGGGGAGCCTCAATTGCCTGAGTCCAGCTTGAGGGTCAACCAGTGGTCATATCCTCTCACCGACCACCTCCAGCATTACCAAAATCCTACTACCCAGAAATAAAGCCAAAATAGAAAACTTCTTATACCTTGTTAAATGCTATTCCAGAAATTTCTCTACTTAGACTTATGTATAGATATATAAATAGAAGGGTAGGCTGATACAAATGATTGCACACTACGTATTATTTTTAGAATACTAAATGGAATAAAAGGAACCAGAAGTAAAATGATAGGGTAAGTAAACTTCTATCAAGAGAGATTTTAGTCCAAAAACAGATTTTTAAATTAAGATAAAGATAAATAAGGTAAGACTTTGGGATCCTTTTTTAAAACAATTTAACTTTAAATGTGTCTCCTTAAGTCTCTACTTAATAGAAGACATGATATTTTTACCTCTGTTCTCCATATGGATTGATATTTTTGGTTATGTTATAAAGCTTACATTGTCAACGCTTTAAAATGTTATTCTCTAATTATAATTTACACAGAGTTCTGTTTTAATTTTATTTCCATATTTTTAGAGTTCCTGGCATCCTTCCTTTTACTAACTCTTCATATTCTTTGGTCTCTTAATTTCTGTCCGGCTTGACTAGCCCCCATCATGCAGTAAGATTTTAAAGTAAAACTCATGGGTATTTAATTCCATTATACTTGCAAGAACACATGACTGATTTCAGAATTGTAGGGTCACATTTCCTTCAGAATTTTGTAGTCATTGCTTCATTGCCTTTTGGTACCAGGTGTTGCTGTGTGCAATCCACCCTACAGGCAATAAATTTGACTGTTTTGTCCAAGAATGTGTTAGACTTCCGGCTTTTCTTATTGAATATTTTACTTTAACAATTGTAGTTCTTAATTTTCAAAAAAAAAAAAAGAAAACCTCTCGTTTCTTATAGCTTCCTCCTCCTTTGAGCTGTATATGATGCCAGATACTTTCTCTCTCTGAAGATAACTGCATTGCTTTTTGCAATTTTCTTCTGGTCCTTCCTTATGTTGCATCTTTTATTAAGAATTTAGTCATCATTAACATTAGTGTCAAATTTTGTCTGACTATTCTTATTTGAGAGGGAAACCACAATGCTTATTGGAAGCAGTATGTGTGGGAAGTAACAAGTCTATAAATCTCTCTATGAAGAAGATCCTGGATGGTTTTAAATTTTAGTAACCACAGGGGCACCCGGGTAGCTCAGTCGGTTAAACATCTGACTCTAGATTTCAGCTCCAGTCGTGATCTCACAGTTTGAGTTAGAGCCCTGTGAGGAGAGCCTGCCTGGGCTTCCCTCTCTCTGCCTCTCCACCATTCATGTGCATGCACTTTCTCTGTCTCAAAATAAATAAAATTTAAAGAGATAGAGACTGTAAATGTTAGTACTTTGGCATTTCAGCTTTAGCTTGGGGGTGTAATGGTCACCAGCAAATGGAAGTTAGGAGGGTGCCATACTGTTGGGGCCCCTCCAGCCAAAAAGCCTGCAGAGGTGATTCCACTGTGATGGCAAAGCCTCCGGGGGGAGCGTATGTAATCGCAAAGTCCCTAGCCTTGTCTAGGAAGGTGCTACCCTAGATAACCGTTGGCCCTCCCCCCATTTGAGGATCAGGACAAAAGAACAAAGGTCCTGGGAGACTGGGGTGCAGTGCTGTATGGCCTTTGGGACCCTGCTTCCCCTGCTTGAAATTGTGTGCGCTTGACTGCTTGACCTAAGTGGATCAGAGACTGGGGTTAATTCTATTGTTCATGCCACTTGGTAATCATGGTTTCAGTAACTGGGCAGATTTTCTGATTGAAACTTCCTCCCTAGTTACTTCCTCCCTTCCTTACTCACAGACTATTGTTTAAACCTTTAAGAAAAAAATAGTCTTGTCATAAGCTTCGGTTAATAATATCACTATGTACATAAAACAAACCCCTGCTGATGTATTTTGAGTGATGAATTATGTTTTTTGATCTTCTGTATTGTGCCTCATTTCTGTTTTGATTTTCTGTTTTTGCTACCATGGAAATCTTTTTTTTTCTGAAAGTAACAAACAATGTAATCATTAAAAATGATGTAATCACCTATGGTATATAAGACGCCAAGTTTCACAGTAAAGTGTGGTCTCTTCCACCATTCATGTTGTCTGTGTTCTTTCTTGTAGATATTTCGCCGACACCAACCCCCTACTCAGAGACCCTTAGACTCTGGTGCGTGGGCTGGTCCCCCGCACCATACAGTTAGTCCAGAGTGGACCCTCTGCTTTGTAGTCTGGTATCTTACCCTGGGGCTGCTTGACATGTGTTCAGGCTGGCATTCTCCTTATTAAACTCCTCTAGAGAATACATACCCGATACATGGTTCCATGAGGACTAGGCCCTTGACTTCTTGAGGTGTGGATGGAAAATGGAAGACCATTCCACTTTTACACCAATCCCCACCACCTGCTCTAGAGCTAGCGCCTCATTCCTCAGCTGTGTTGGTTCTTCAGGGTTTACTCACTTGCATTCGCTCATATCTGCAGACATGTGTAATTGTCCTCTGGTCCACTAAATAAATAAAGAATTTTCTCACTGGGGTTTGCCTCTCATAAACTAGACATTAAGTCTTCAGCTATCTCCTTGCTGCGCTGTTTTCTGGGCTTTTTGAGGGAAGAAAAAGACCCCCAAAATTCTTTGCCATCTTGAAGTCAGATACTCTTATTTGTTATGCTATTTTCAAACTTATGAACTTGAGAAACACTAAATTTCTTGATTTGTCATTTTTTTTTCCATTTTGTAATGTGTGGTAGGCAGAATTCTAAAATGATCTAGAGGAGTCCTGCCCCTAGTGTACGTGTAATAAGTAATTCCCTTTCCTTGAGGGAGGGCAGGGCCTGTGAACACTTGAGAGTCACTTCCAAGATTACGCAGTTATGTAAGACTCTTCTGCATCAGGTTCAGAGAGTTTCTCCTGCTGGCTTTAAATAAGTAAACATCCAGCGGTGTGTTAGGAGCTGAGAGTACCTCTGGCCAGCGGCAAGCAAGAAAGCAGTGACTTCTGTCTTACAGCTGGAAGGAATGGAATTTTGCCAACACTGAATAAGAACCATAGCACCAACTGAACCTTGATTGTGACCCAGTGAACTCCTGAACAGAGCCTGGTTAACTGATGCCTAGCCCCTTGATCCACAATAATAAGCCGCTTCATTCGTGGCCACTTGTTAGACAGCGATAGAGAAGGAATACTTGATTTTGTACATTTTTTTATCCTTAATGTGATGCTACAGCTCACACCAGGACTGTTTGTTATTATATGTATTGAACTCTGTGTGGCTGACTCATGGACTTTTATCTCTATAATAGATAAATTCCATTTTATCTTTTCAAATGCACTATTAGCTCCCTCAGCTGTTTGATACTTTCTTGTTCTGAACCTTATCATTTTAATTCCAATTTAAATTGTTATAAGAGTACAGATATCCTATGGTTTCACTCATAGGTGGGATTTGAAAAACTTAACAGAAGACCGTAAGGGACGGGAAAGGGAAAAAATAGTTTCAAATGGAGAGGGAGGCAAACCTTAAGAGACTCTTAAATACAGAGAACACACTGAGGGTTGATGGGGAGGGAGCAGGGGAGAGAAAAATGGGTGCTGGACATTGAAGGCACTTGGTGGGATGAGCACTGGGTGTTGTATGTAACTGATGAGTCATGGGAACTTACTCCCAAAGCCAAGAGCTGCATACACTATATGTTAGCTAACTTGACAATAAATTATATATATTTTTTAAAAAGTATCTTTTATTACCACCATGAGTGAGTGCTTGTTGAGTTCTTCCTTTGTTTCCTAGATTATTTGTTTTTGGAATATGTATTCTTCATTGTCTATTGATTATGTTCTTTCCTCCTCATTACTACCAACAACCAACCGCCTCCCTATCCTCTCCTCTGTCCACCTCCCATATTTCAAAGTATATGTCTTATGAATTCTTCTAGATGTTTGCCTACCTTTAAATGGAGTCGACTCATTATTTTTTAGATGTTTAATTTTTTTTGAGAGAGAGTGGGGGAGGGGCAGAAGGAGGGAGAGAATCACAAGCAGGTTCTATTATCACAGAGCTGGAGGCAGGAGCTCAAACTGTTGCTCCCTGAGATTATGATCAGAGCAGAAATCAAGAGTCAGATGCTTAACCAACTGAGCCACCCAGGCACCCCATGGAGTCAACTTTTTAAATAAAAATAATGTCCAAAGTAGTAGGGAAGTGAGTTGGGAAAATCCAGAGCTATAATTCAGGTTTTGTTTGTGTAGTTCTGCTAGTTTTTCTCCATAAAAAACAATATTGCCAAACTTAATTCTCTCCCATGAATGTATGTCTCATCTAAATTTTGACATTCAGTTGTTCAATGCATCCTGCATCCAACCAAAAAGATTTGTTGCTATGGAATAAAAGTACCATGAACGTAGCTATTTTTACTCTTTAGATACTATTATTCTCTCTACCTGAAGGCCTCAAATACTTGAAGGCTGCGTTAACAGTCCTTAAAAATAATGTATTATTGTGGATTTTGTTTCTAAGTCTGTCTTTGGTAGTTTCCTAGAAAGAGGCACCTCTTTGAAGCAGTTGAGGACTTCATGCAACAAATTCTGAAGGACAAACTTTATCTTATTTCTTTGGGCACACTGATTCATCCTTTAAGCTGATCTCTGAAGGAATCCCTAAAAATGTGCTTGTTATTATTTTTACCCACAGCAGCGTGATTTAAATTCTGGTTATCTAGGCTGGTAAAACAAATTTGTATAACCACAATGGGAAGTGATCTTCCCAGTGGTGTAGCTACACTAATAAAGTAATTATGGCAGGGACGAGCAATTATAGCCCAAGCAATGTTAACTCAATTCACACGTATAAACCCACAGAAGCAAGAAGAATGTAGAATGTAGATAAGATCAGAGAAATAAGAGGGTGCTAGGATTCATGCCTTCATATTCTCCTACAGATAGGCATGATCCACTCACTTTCCCAGGAGCCCACCATGGAAATGCCTTCTTTCCAACTCACTGTGATTAAAGGTGTAACAATATTTTATGCAAAAACTGTTATTTTAAAAAGCAAAAAAAAAAAAGGTTCTGGAACTGAGAGTGAATATTTGCTGTAGTAATATTTACAAATGATTTATAGATTTATTTACATAAAGTTTAATCAGTAAATATTTTATGTGGCTTTAGCTACACTACTTTAGCTCACAAACTAAGTCAAACACCAAAGTTTAATCTATTTAACAACTTTCCACAAACATTTATTTCAGGACTTGTATGCTTTAGGGACAGTATTAATTGCTGGGGATACAAAGTGAATAAATCCCTGTCCTACCTAAAGAGTAAGTGGTCTTTAAAGCTCAAAATAATAGAGTCAGAGAGTGTTTTTGAATGAATGTATTTATTCATTATTTTATTCAATAATTATTTAGTCCCTACTAAACCTGTGTGCAAGTTACCGTCTATATTTTGGTACATGCGTAAGTTCTATGACTGTGCCTATATGTTTCAAATATTCATTTTTAAAAGAAACTTACATTTGTGTCATTATATTACATAAGGATTATTTGCACTATTAATCTTTGAGGCCATCACTCTTATCCATACTTGGCTAGTATTTCCTCATAAAGGACATGGGACATCTTCCGTGGAATGTCTTAGCATCTTTTTGAAAAGCCTCTTCTATCCCTGTGTGCTACTTCTTTAAGACACAGCTCTTCCATCCCACCATCATACTTATGTGTCGTGTCCGCCCCAGCAACAGGGTGGAAAATCCTTGGGGGTCCTTGATCCTGAGGGAGGGAGAGAAAGGGCAGGAAGGGGCGCACAGAGAGTGAAGACCAACAGATGGTATCTGATCAAGCCTCTTCTTTTATTAAGAAAATAATTCACTCTTATATAGGGTTTGGGGCGGGGAACTGACTCAGGTTGGTTGCCAGGTAACAGAGTCAAATGAATATTAGAGAAAGGAGAAAACTGAAACTGAAAACTCTGGACACAGCATCAAAGAAGCTCCCAGATTAGCGCCGCATAAACCAAAATGCGGTTTTGATCTTTTGTTCACCTTGGCTTTTTTCCGTCTGGCTCAGTAGGACAGTCTCCAAAATCTGGACCAGGAAATGCACTCTCCTAGCCTCCAGATGTAAATCTTGTTTTTCTGGTTGCTCCCTGGAGAGCGATATATCCTTGCCTGAGGCAGCCCAAACTCGGGGGGCTCCCAACACTTATGTACAAATGCACCATTCCATTGGGAATGATCTCTTTCTCTTCTAAATGCTCATAGCACTGTCTCTAACTCTACAAGTTTGCCTTTTATTAGAGTGCACTGTCTGTATACTTAGACTACTGCTGCCTTTATTCTCAGTAATACCACAATGTCAACAACTGCCAGAAAGCTGAGACCTGTTTCTCTAGGGAAGGGCTTGTATCTGATTATTTTCATGTTCCTTGAATTGGAACCATTTTGGGGTATACAACAGAACCCCATTAAATTCCTTCTGTAAATATACTATATGTACAATTGAATTTTACAGTTGAATTTATGGTGCTTTTCAAAATTTTTGACCTATAAGTTATATATTCATTGGTATACACTTAACAATGAAGCTGAAATGAATGAATTGAAAATTGTTATCCCCTAAATTGGCCTTTAGTTCTTCTCAGAGAGAAAATATTTGATTATAGATGAGACTTATCTAATATGGCATTTTTAGACCATGGAAATCATGAGGGTGTTAGTCATTATGATTTCATTGTCTATTGTCACAATTCTTTCTTCTTCTTCTAGTCTGATGTTGAACCCCTCTAGGGTAATTTTCAGTTCAATGATTGTATCCTTCAGCTCTGTGACTTCTGTTTGGTGCCTTCTTACATTATCTGTCTCCTTGTGAATTTGTCGCTGTGTTCACGTATTCTTCTTCCCAGTTTGGTGAGCTATCTTTGTGAGCATCACTTTGAACACTTTATCAGAGAAATTACTGATCTTTGTTTCATAAAGATACCCCACTCTCTGAGATTTTATCTTGTTCTTTTATTTGTAACGTATTCCTTTGTGTCCTCATTTTGTTTGACTCTCTGTGTTGGTTTCTTTTTTTTTTTTAACATGTATTTATTTTTGAGAAAAAGAGAGACAGTGTGAGCAGAGGAGGGGCAGAGAGAGAGAGGGAGACACTGAATTTGAAGCAGGCTCCAGGCTCCACGCTGTCAGCACAGAGCCTGACATGGGGCTCAAACCCACAAACCATGAGATCATGACCTGAGCTGAAGTCAGATGCTTAATTGACTGAGCCACCCAGGTACTCCTGCAGTTGTTTGTTTTTTTTTTTTTTTAGGGAAATTTTTATTATAGGACTATGGAAGAAAATATTATTTGAGGCTCCCTACATGCATATTTTTCAATACTTTTTTTTTAAGCTTGAAAAATATAAAGGGAATCTTTAGCGACAAAAATAACAGAGTTGAAACTGAAATGAGGAATAAGCACGTATGAGGTCAGGGAGTCTGGCTGGAAAATGCTTATTGTTAGCCTTATGATCTGTAAACTAAGTCTTTACACAGCTATAAGTTATGATGGTTGTAGCTGGAAATCCCAAATGAATCCAGGGACCTTGGAAAAGAAAATGTTTTAACTCAGTGTGACAGTGCTGTCCCCTTATTAGGTAAGTAGATCTTATGTTTAAATTTATATTGAATAACTGTTCAAACAGGCAAGGGTATTTTTAGAGGAATAAAAACAAAACATAATTAAAACCAAAAGACCAATAGTTTTAGTAAGCAAAGGGCAATTGTTAGGAATAATCTGAAACTGATTAAAATAATAATTAAAACACTTACATAAAGTACAAAGATGAAAATGTGAGAATTCAAGAAATCTATTGAAAGTAACAAGTGGGTTTTTAAAAACAACCATATGCAGATTTAGAAATGAAAAGGTATTTTTATCAAATTTTAGTATCTGAATGGTATAATGGAAACGGAAAAAATAAACAATGGAAACAAAATCTGCTTCTTTGAAAATATTACCAAAAGTGATCAATCTCTATGCCCTTCTTCTTCCCCACCGCCCCTCCCCAGAAGATGACAGATATGAAATGAAAGATTGGGCATTATTTTTGATTCCATGGGTATTAAATGAATCATAAAAATAACAAGAGAATGAAGGAATACTATGAACAAATTTAAGCTCATAACTTCTATAGAGGAATTCAATCAATTATTTGAGAGACACTACTGAAATTCACATCAAGAGAAAGATATTTGGTTTGAAAACATATAAATATATGAATTGGTAATTAAGAGCCTTCCAAAAAAAGAAAACCCTGAGAATCAGAAGATCTCACTGGTGAACAGCTATGGTCTGAATGTTTGTGTCCTTGGAAAATGTATACACTGACACCTAAACCTAAAGGTGATAGAATAACTTTAGTAGGGAATGTGATCTTTGAAGTGGCCATATAATTGTCCCAAAGACAATTTCTTAAAACAAAAAGGCTTTCCCTATAATTAATTGGAAAATTTCAGAATAGTTGGCCTCCACTGTAGAAGATTATAGCAAACAATTACATAGCATTTTTATGGACCCAATATGATTCTAAGTATTACATATGCCATAACACATCCATCCCAGCAATGACCACAGAAGGTAGGTAACTGAAATTATCCGTGTTTGCAAATGAGGAAACTGAATCACAGGGAAGTTTATTGATTTACACAATTAGGACATAGCAGAGCTTGGGTACAAAATTGGGCAGGTGGTTCCCAAGTCCAATTCTTATCTACTGCAGAGAGGATCCAGCTACACAGGAAGGCAGAGAAAACCAAAAAAGCTAGGTTTTTGTTCTTTTGTTTTTAAAAGTGTTTTTATTTTGAGAAAGAGGAGGTGTGAGCAAGGAAGGGGCAGAGAGAGAAGGAGAGAGAAAATGCCAAGCAGGCTCTGTGCAGTCAGAGTGCAACCTGGAGTTCAAACTCAGAAATACAAGATCATGACCTGAGCCGAAATCAGGAGTCAGATGCTTATCCAACTAAGCCACCGAGGCGCCCTGAAAGCTATGTTTTTATACACATGAACTGATATATGTAATTCTGGCCCCAGGATATTACATTCTGGTAACTTCACTGAAGTAGGTACATTTTCCTTGATACTCTTGGTATACCATTTTGGATTTATTCCACAACTTTGAGATGTAGATTATCAGTATTGTTTAATTTTAAATATTTTTTATTCCCTTTTTTATCACCTTTTTAGTACATTGTTTAAATGTTTGTATTTAATTTCCAGACAGTATAAATATTTTGTTTTTCTTATTGCTCCTTTTTAATGGCCAGTGAAATCTGGCTTCCCAAGTACCATCGTATGGATCCTTGGAATAAGACTTTGATAGTTCTTCCGGATTTGCATAATGCATCTTAAATTCTCTTTTCTGTATTTGATAGCTGTTTTCTTTTTTCTGTATTTGATAGTTAATATTCAGCAACTTACATGTAAAATAACTTTTCTGTTATTTTTCTGGCTTTTGGTTAGAGATGAGTAAATCCAGCTTGTGTGCTGTCATTTAAAAAGCAGACAGTGACAAGTGACTTTTGTTGCCTTCACACAAATGACTGACAACTAGGCAGGGTGTAAAATTCTTAGAACACAATTTTTCTTTTGAATCTCTCTCTATATATATTGCTAAAATCTGGCATCTAATTTTCTGACCAATTTTTCATCCTTTATACACATAGTCTTGTGATGCTTGCAGTTTCTTGATGTAAAGAGTCTTTGTGGTGTATTGTTGTTGTTGTTGTTGTTTATTTGTTTGATTTTTACAAAGGAGAGTCTCTCCATTAAAAAAAAAATCTATGGGAGGGGTGCTTGAGTGGCTCAGTTGGTTGAACAGCTGACTTAAGCTCAGGTCATGATTTCAGTTCTGAGGGAGTTAAGTCCTGCACTGGACTCTGTGCTAGCAGTGTGGAGCCTGTTTGGGATTCTCTCTCTCTCTCTCTCTCTCTCTCTCTCTCTCTCTCCCTCCCTCCCTCCCCCATTCATGCTTTCTCTCTCTCTCAAAATAAATGAATCAACTTTTAAAAATCTGTGCATTTTCTTTCTGTTTGAAATGTCAACAGCTAAGAGGAACATGCTCATATCCAAATTCACCTGGGTTTTTGGAAGTTTCTTTTTTTTAATTTTTAATGTTTATTTGTTTTTTGAGAGTGAGAGAGAGAGTGCGTGTGAGCTGGAGGGAGAGAGAGAAAGAGAAAGACACAGAATCTGAAGCAGGTTCCAGGCTCTGAACTGTTAGCACAGAGCCCAGTGTGGGGCTCAAACACATGAACTGTAGATGGTGACCTGAGCCCAAGTTGGACACTCAACAGACTGAGCTACCCAGGCACCCCTGCAAGTTTCTTCTTACCTTTTACTAGATTTTGCAAACAACTCCTGAATATTGCTCAGATATCTGCTGTATATTAGATAAATTGTCAATATAACATAGACTGACCCAGTTCATGCTATTTCACATTCTTGTACTTGTATTTTTACGGATATAAATATTATCACCTGAATGTTATTATTTGTTTTTTTACCTGGTATATCATTCCTTTACTATTTTTATTTAATTGTACATATATATATGTATATATCTCCTTTTAGTGGTACCTACTGAAGTCAGTACAGAATTTCAGTTTTAGATTGACCAGCTTTGTCAAATGTTCCCAGGCTCTCCAGTCAATGTAATACGAGACAGGGTAGCAGAAAATCAATATTGCAGGAAACAGCCAATAGCTAATTAGATTTGGATCTGTCAGATTAGTGACTGCCTTTTACTTGAGCTAAGGATAGGACTTTCCTGATGTTGATATTGGCCATTTGTACCTATTTCCTTAAATAGAAAAACTAAGTGCGTAGTTAGCTGGATTAAATCCTTCCTGAATCATGATATAAGCCAAATCGTAACAGGACGATGGCATGGCAAACATTAAGCATGTTGGAGTCAGCAAGATCACCCTTGCACAGGATGGACTAACACCGGTGGTACAGTTCCATTAGGGACGTTGAGGAACCTGGGGAAATTGAACTGGAGTTAGCCAAATATGTTTGTGTTCTCTGTGGCCATACCGATAAAGTTGAATGTCTAGATTCTTGGTTAAATAAATTGGAAGGTATGTCTAACTTTTAAATAGACCATCTGTATTTGGCCTCATTCATGTTTTAGCCTAATTATCCTCTTTATACCAGGCACTCAGCCAAGAAAATTGGCCTATTAATCTGGGCGTGGATTAAATAGTAGAAGAACTGACACCGTTATTGTGCTTATCCACTTACTCCCTTCATAACAATTCTATATCACTTAGATCCCCTCAGAATCCAGAAATTCTTGTTCTCAAGGGTGAGGTAACTAACCACAGATACGTGATGAGTTCTTGGAGACGATAACTTTGCAGTGCTCAGTACCCTAGTAGGTGTCTATTTGGGAGGCTCCCTTGAGGAGTTGAGTTGCAAGTTAATTGTAAACATAAGATGCATGGCAAGGGATACATGCATACATGGTGAGAAAAAAATTATTCTGATGGTAAGACAGACTTTATTCAGAACTGTTATCCAAGAACACTTAGGGGCACCTGGGTGGTTCGGTCGGTTAAGTGTCAGTTAGGCTCAGCTCATGATCTCCGGGTTCATGAGTTTGAGCCTTGCATTGTGCTCTCTGCTATCTGTGTGGGTCCTGTTTGGAATCTTCTGTCCCCTCTTCCCCTCTCTCTGCCCCTCGCCTGCACATGCTTGCGCTCTCTCAAAAATAAACATTAAAAAAAAAATCTGTGTGTGTGTGTGTGTGTGTGTGTGTGCTATCAGTAAAGAGAACTCCAGGTGTCTCTTGACTTGTGTTAATATGTGTATTAGTTTTCTACTGCTGCTTCAACAAGTTACCACACATTTAACCATTTAATCCAAGATCTATTTATTTCACCGTTCTATAGGTCAGAGGTTCAGTGGTAACATGGCTCAGCTGGCTCTCTGCTTTGGGTTTCACTAGGTCAAAGTCAAGCTGTCAGTTAACCTGTGTTTCTTTTTTAAAGATTCTAGAGATGAGTCTGCTTCTAAGCTCAGTCAAATTTAGGCCCATTTCCAACCCATTGTTGATGGGTTGTTTTCTCTCCTAGAAATGCTGGCCTTTTTTTTTTTTTTTTTTTTGGCTTGTGGCTTCCGTCTTCCATTTTAAAAGAATTTTCCAATACTTGAAAGTGGGGTTCTCTGCCTCATGTCTCTCTGACCACCCCCCCTTCCACATCTCACCTCTCTCCCTCTTCCTCTCTATCTCTTTTCTGTTTACACAAACACCCACAGGACTGCCTTGGGCCCACACTCCCATCCAGGGAATCTCCTTGTTTGAAGGCTTGCTGATTAGCAAGTCTCTCAGAGCAGCTTCTAGAATCATTAGAGGGTGGGAGTCACGGGTGGGTGGGCTGTCTTTAAAATGCTGCCTCTCTTATTATGATACATTTTAATCTTTCCTTTCAAATGATGTGTGACTTTATATTTAAAGCGGTTATGCTTTATGACGTATAGAGTGGGTCTCTTGTTTTTGTCTGTTTTATAATTAACTGAAAATCTTTTTTTAATTGAGGTGTTTAGACCATTAATGTTTACTGTGATGATTGATATGGCTTTGTTTAAATCTATCATCTTGCTCTTTGTTTTCTCTTGGGCCCATATGTCCTTATTTCAATTTTTCCTCTCTTTCTGCTTACCTTTGAATTAATGATGTTTTTTACTATTTTATCTTTTTTTGGCTTATTGACTATAATAACTTAGTTTTGTGTTTTGTTACTGATTTTTTTAGATAGTTGTTTGAGGTTTAACTTATATTTTACTTATGTCAGTCTATGTTCAAATGATGTATATGTTCACTTATAGTGTAAGAAACTTCTACTAACATATTTCCCTGCAGTCTAGCCTTTTTGCTATTATTGACATTCACTTAACATTTACACATGTTATATAGCCCTCACTAAAGTATTACTATTTTGGAGGTACCTGGGTGGCTCAGTCAGTTAAGCATCCGACTTTGGCTCAGGTCATGATCTCATAGTTTGTGAGTTCAAGCCCCACATTGGGTTCTATGCTGACAGCTTTGAGCCTGGAGCCTGCTTTGGATTCTGTGTCTCCCTCTCTCTTTGCCCCTCTCCTGCTCATGCTCTGTCTCTCTTTCTCTCTCAAAAATAAATAAGCATTAACACTTATTTTTTTTTAAACTTGATTAACTTCCAAAGAATTTAAAGTACATGGGAAAATATTTATATGCAGTTTTATAAACTAATTAATATCGTGATACCTCAACATTGAGCACTTTGTGGAGTTTTCTTATATTTGGAAATCATTGATTGTCTTGAATCAAAGGACTCATAGTTTTTTAAATGAATTTTTTAAATATATAATTTATTGTTAACTTTGCTAACATATAGTGTGTACAGTGTGCTCTTGGCTTTTGGGGGTAGATTCCCGTGATTCATTGCTTACATACAACACCCAGTGCTCGTCCCAACAAGTGCCCTCCTCAATGCCCATCCCCCATTTCCCTTCTTCCCCATCCCCCCCACCAACCCTCAATTTATTCTCTGTATTTAAGAATCTCTTATGGTTTGCCTCCCTCCGTCTCTGCTTGTAACTATTTCCCCCTTTCCTTTCCCCATATCTTCTGTTAAGTTTCTCTAGTTCCACATATGAGTGAGAGCATATGGTATCTGCCCTCCTCTGACTGACTTATTTCACTTAGCATGACACCCTCCAGTTTTACCCACATTGCTGCAAATGGCAGGATTTCATTCTTTCTTATTGCCAAGTAGTATTCCATTGTATGTATAAACCACATCTTCTTTATTCATTTGTCAGTTGATGGTCATTTAGGTTCTTTTCATAATTTGGCTATTGTTAAAAATGCTGCTATAAACATTGGGGTACATGTGTCCCTATGAATCAGCACTTGTGTATCTTTTGGATATATTCCTAGTAGTGCTATTGCTGGATTGTAAGGTAGTTCTATTAATATTTTGAGGAACGTCCACACTGTTTTCCAGAATGGCTGAACCAGTTTGCATTCTCACCAACAGTGCAAGGGTGTTCTGTTTCTCCACATCATCCCCAACATCTGTTGTTTCCTGAGTTGTTAATTTTAGCCACTCTGACCAGTGTGAGGTAGTATCTCAGTGTGGTTTTGATTTGTATTTCCCTGATAATGAGTGATGTTGAGCATCTTTTCATGTGTCTGTTGGTCATCTGGATGTCTATTTTGGGAAAGTGTCTATTCATGTCTTCTGCCCATTTTTTCACTGGATTGGCTTTTGGGTGTTGAGTATGGTGAGTTCTTAATAGATTTTCAATACTAACTCTTTATTTGATATGTCATTTGCAAATATCTTCTTCCATTCTGTCAGTTACCTTTTAGTTTTGTTGATTGTTTCTTTTGCAGTGCAGAAGCACTTTATCTTGATGAGATCCAAATAGTTCATTTTTGCTTTTATTTCTCTTGTGTTTGGTGACCTGTTGAGCAAGAAATTTCTGTGGCTGAGGTCAAAGAAGTTGTTGCCTGTTTTCTCCTCTGGGTTTTGATGGTCGCCTGTCTCACATTCAGGTCTTTCATCCATTTTGAGTTTATTTTTGCGTCTGCTGTAAGAAAGTGGTCCAGGTTCATTCTTCTGCATGTTGCTGTCCAGTTTTCCCAGCACCATTTGCTAAAGAGACTTTTCTCCACTAGATACTCTTTCCTGATTTGTCAAAGATTAGTTGGCCATACATTTGTGGGTCTAATTCTGGGTTCTGTATTCTGTTCCATTGGTATATGTCTGTTCTTGTGCCAGTACCATATTGTCTTGATGATTACAGCTTTGTAGTAAAGGCTAAATTCCGGGATTGTGATGGTTTCCTTTTTGGTTTTCTTTTTCAACATAACCTTGGCTATTCAGGGTCTTTTGTGATTCTACAAATTTTAGGATTGTTTGTTCTAGTTTTGAAAAGAATGCCAGTGCAATTTTGATTGGGGTTGCATTGAATATGTAGATTGCTTTGGACAGTACTGATATTTTAACAATATTTGTTCTTCTAGTCCATGAGCATGGAACGCTTTTTCTTTTCTTCTTTAATACATGTTTAGCCATTATTTAAAAAAATATTTTCTTTCCTCACCTATCTTTTCTATAATGCTTGAAGATTTCTCATTGCTTACTGGTCTTGTTTTTTTTAACCTTTGTTTTCTTCTATATAGCTTAGATCATTTTACCTTCATTTTTTTCTTTTTTGGTGATGTCTAGGCTACTTTTAATCCCACCCATTTTTATTAATCTCACACAGTATAGTTTTCATCTCCAGAAGTATAATTTTTATCTTTTCTATCTTCTATAACATTTCTATGTTCTTTCTTAAACATATGGAATACAGTTACAATAATGGTTTTGATTTCTTTGTCCAGTATGCCTAACATGTATTAGATATGAGACCATCAATAATTGATTTTTCTCTTTATTATAATTCACATTTTCCTGCCTTTTTTGTCTGCTCAGTAATATTTAACTGGATGTGTACATATATTATAAATTATGCATTGTAAATAGAATTTTGAATTTTTTTCAGCCTATGAAAATTCTTGACATTGTCAAAATCTAGCCAATGCAATTCACTCTTGGACTTGATTTATTCAACTCCAAGAGTCAGGTGAATTCTTCCTGGGTTCCTCTTCTTTGTGCTATGATCCTCTCTTCTCTGTGCCTTGAGAACTCTCTTAAGGCCATAAGCTAAGATGTTTATAAGCCGGACTTCCTTTGTTTCCCATCCTACAAGGAGTATCACTGTTCTGTACAAATGATGCTCATTTGACAGCATCTTGAATACTATTGTGTCCTATATTTTTATCTTTGTGTGTTTTTCTAAGTAGCTACATTAGATCCCTGTTATCTTCATCTCGCCTGGAAGTGGAAATCTACAATCCTTTCAGTATACTAAAATTTTAAAATTTCTTTTTTCCTTTTGCCTCAAGTTTTAACCTTCTTAACATTTATTTTTCTTAATGATGTGAGGCAGGAATCTTAAGATAATTTTTCCCTATGAATAAGCAATCATCCAACCACGTTTATTGAATATTCTGTTCTAATTACACTGGCACCTGATATTTTATAGGCAATTTAAATCTACAATACTCCTATATTATTCCAGTATATTCTTTTAGTACAGTTAAGTGAGGTGTTGTCCTAGTAAGTTTATCTTCTTCTTAAAATAGCTGAGGAAATTAAGGATCATCACAGTTAATTTCTTGTCCAAGATTATACTGAATTAAGTGACTGAATTGGGAATATAATTCATATGAAAGAGCTTTGACTGAGACATTTGTTACTCCATTAATCTCTGCACTCAATTCCCCTAATCTGGTTGATGAAGTGGTTTCTATCTTAATGTAAAACTATTTAAAAGTGTGATTAGCTCTTAAAAGAAGGAAACACTCCTTTGATCAAGGAAATTTACTTCTAAGCCTTATATTTATTACATTGTACCACATTTTTCTCACTTCCTCATTTTCCATCCTCAGTATATTATATCTCGTTATTGAATGCCATCAAATTTTAACTGAATAATCCTGTCACTTGTTTAACTCAGTTTCCCCACTATGGTTATAGCTGCTGACTTTAAATTAATTATTTAGATTGTAATGAATAGTAAATTAATATATTCCAAATTCCTAAAGGAAAGGGTTTTTAGAAGTTATAAACAAAATCTGGATTTTTAGATTTTTATTACCTCTATGTGTGTCTGCTGTTGACTAGCATGATGTATAACTGTTCATATCTATCTGTGTATACTCATGTATATGAATGGCCAAAGACCTATCAAACATATGCAAATAAATAACAATAAATAAACGTTATTGTGAGAATATCAGATATAGTAGCACCTGATTAGGTGCCATTTTCTGTGTGTGATGTGTTTAAATGTTAATTCTATTAATACATTTTGATCTTATTGGGGAAGTGTTATCTTTCTATTTTAGATATGTGAATCTCAGAGACATGGGTGGCTGGGTGGCTCAATTGGTTAAGTGTCTGACTCTTGACTTCGGCTCAGGTCATGATCTCACAATTTGTGAGATGGAGCCCTGCATCAGGCTCTGAGCTGACATTACAGAGTCTGCTTGGGATTCTTGGGATTCTCTCTCTCCCTCTCTCTCTGTCCCTCTCCTGCTTGTGCTCGCTCTCCCTCTCTCACAACAAATTAAAAAACTTAAAAAACAGAAACACTAACTTTTGTGATGTCATGCAGCCAAAAAATGCTGTCGTCAAAACTCATATTCAATGTCACCAGGTTATGCAATTCATACTGTTCTCATTACTCTGCCCTCAAAGGCCAGAGACTGTTCCTGCATCTCAACAAAATATAAAGTACTATTAAGTATAAAGCCTTAATCATAAGTGCAGTTTGTGACCCATTTCTAAATCTTCTCAGTAGTTTCTTCTTATATTGTATGATAGAGCTAAAGTAAATTATCTTCATTTTGAGGTAGCATCATCCTTTCAACAATTGTTAGAATTTTATTTTCCTACCTCTCTATGCTCCGTATAATAAATGAGTTGGATTAGAAAGATGAGCCCATCTGGAGAAAGGCATACAGATCTAATTCTGACACTATCTCCCAAGAACAAATGTTTCCATATTTCCTTACACTATCAAAACAAATACTCGAATAAAGAATGTGTATAATCTTGAATATCTGTCTTGGTGATTAAATCTTAGACATGAATGAGTAGTGACATGCCATCAGAGCAGAGACCCTGAAAAACTACCAGGGAATGCCTACGTTGGAGAAATTATTGAGAAGCCCTCCTATAGGTAGAATTTTAGAAAGGCCTGGAATATTTGGTAGATTGTTGACTCATGGGACATAGTAAATATATTTTCAAATCTCTGGCTATCCTGAACTTAAGAAAATACTATGTGTTGTGTCATTCCTTAAATTTCACATGAAGATAATATAGGAAGCAAATGTTGATATAATATTGTAAAGAGTGGTGAGCTGTCCCTGTTACTCAAGATGGGCAAATAAAAGTTAGATAACCAAAAGTCAGTCAGAATCATATATCCAAGATTCATTGCTTTATAAAGGACCAAATGTATAAGTGTCTTAAGCCCCTTTCTACCTCTGACATTATGTGAGTTTAAAGATAAGAGATTCCACCATTTCTTTTTTCCCCATATCCATCCACAAATTGCAAGATAGGAAAGTATTTTTGTATGGGAGATGATTGGGTCACAATTGGGTTCAAATTAAATCCTGAGAGTTTCCTAAACTTTCAACACATGATGGTTCTAAATCATCTGAAAATCACCTTCCAGTATTCTGGGCATGGACATGACAGGTTTGTGTATTAATTTTCTTTGTAAATATAAGACAAAGATGTGTGGAGAAAGGAGAAGCACAATTTTGACCTGTAGTCTTAGAATAGAAACTAATAGCTGGTTGAAGTACTTGAAGCACTCTGACTTTTGTGGAGATAATTTTCTTGGAGCCCTTTTTCATTTTCCTTTCTCCTCTTTTCCTTTTTTTTTTTTCCTTTGGTTTTGTTTGTTTTTTCCTAACATTCACACACACTATTCAGTCTATTAAAATGTTTTCTTTCCTATGAATCTTTTCATTGCTTCTCATCACTAAGATACTTATAACTTCAACTTCAGAAGATGTTCTCACTTTCCACAATTTGACTCTCCTCTGTCTCTAGGAACTCAGATTGTATTCTGTTTTTCTTTTCTTATTTCTTCTGGCTACTCTAAGTAAACACCTCACTCTATAGATTTTCCTTATGGAGACACCTTCCTTTTGTAGGGGAAACTTGTCACATCTATCCTGAGCCTCATGTGATAAAGATAAGATAATAGGCATCAATTTAAGGGTAGATGAAAAAAAGTTTTTAAACATTTGAAGTATACCTGGCATTGGAGATACACTATTTATGTCTACACCAATAGATCTTAAGTTTCTTGAAAATGGGGCAAGCCTTATATTTGCATTCTTAATACTTTGGTTTGAATTTCTCCTGGAGAGTTTCAGAGTTCTGACAATCATTCCTCAGAAGAATCTTTGCTATGCTCCAAAGGCAAAGTGAAATGATAAAGAATATCCATTGAGTTTATAGTATAAAGGGGTGATGTTTTTGGAATAGTTACAAAGGGCAGAGAGAACCTTAATTTATTTATGTTTTCTGAACTGAATTTCTAACAAGCATAGAGAAAACAATTTTGTCTATGTCTGGCTGTGTGTCTACTATCATCATCTTTCTGTGCTTTCACCAAAGAGCAGGACAAATTGGAGAACCAGATGGGTTTTGGAGACTGTGCAGGGAATAAGGGCAAAGCAGATTCCTCTGCTCCATGATTAGATTGGCTTGGTATTAAAATTATTCAAGAGAAGTGTGTACACTTTTATGCAGCTTTGTTCAAATTCCTGAACTTGGAAACTAGGAAGGGAGTTGGGATGAATAGAAAGAATTTTAATGTGAACTTTAACATGCATTTGGGATTAGTACCACAGTGAGAATACTGGTGTCCAAAATGCTGGTGTAACCATGATCTGACCTGACATTGAAAAATAAATGCTGTATTCTGGATGTTGTATGAGGAAGGGTGAGAGGGCACAAACATAGAGAGTGGTGGATACTCAGGCTCACACAGATTAATCGCCTGGTGGCTCTGGGTGAAGGATCACTTGGCAGCAAAGGTGTCAATGTTAATTGAGATTATAAAACCCTTTCTAGGTTATAGGGACAAACCTAAGCCAAGAATGAGGCTTCGGCCCTAACATGAAATAATACATTCCAAGAAAGCAATGACTGACTGTGCATGTAAACACAGGCATTATACATAAAGGGTGATGCACAGGAGAGGATAGAGGCAGAGGGGACACATTTTCCATCTTAAGAAGACAATAGTAATTTGGAATCCAGGCATCATGGAACCACTTCATAGTGTACATCGTACACTACTTCATATACTGCTTGCCTTAGCATGAATAATTCAGGAGCTGAATGGTGCTTAACACAAAAGATACTGATTTCAGTGGAAATAGCTGGAAAAGGTAGAATCTGGTAGTACAGTTATTGGACTAAAGTAGCAGCTTGTAGATGTAGACTAATAATTTTGGAGATTATAACCAGAAGAGAGAGGGAGACACAGAATCCAAAGCAGGCTCCAGTCTCTGAGCTGTCAGCACAGAGCCTGAAGCAGGGCTCAAACTCACGAAACGCGAGATCATGACCTGAGCTGAATTGGATACTTAATCGACTGAGCCACCCAGGTGCCCCTCAGTGTTTTTGAATGAAAATAGAAAAACATAATGGACTGCTCACAGGTAAGACCCTAGTACTTAGTGAAGAGTAATTAGCAATTAGCACCATATCAAATATATATAATATAATTGTTATTAATTATGCTTTTTTCTAGTGTTATTACTTTCTTCACTACATATCCAGAGCTAGGAAGTAGATAAAACATGAATTTTAAGGGGACATAAGGAATCTAGATAAAGTTGGTTTCAGAGTTTTCAAGGACTGCCTCAAATAAGGATAAGTAAACATACAAATACATGAAAGGCTGGATTGTTCCATCCTCCCTCTCATTATATTCAGAGAAAGAGTTGCTATTTTTAGAATACAGATTTATCTAGAAAATCACCTGGGGCCAGGAGGGGAGAAGACAGAGACGGACCTGTTCTAACTCCTTATTTTTATGATCAAGAATGAATAAACCTCTTTTATCCTTATGTTCTTTAAAAACAAAAGAAAACAGAAACCAAAAGTACTACCACCTAGCTCACTGAGTTGTTGTGAGACGGATAGATAATAGGTAGATATAAACTGTAACGTGGGTGTGCATCCTCTTGTGAGACCCGTTTTTGGCAGCTGGACTGAAAGCCTACAACAGTTACGAAGGCAACAGGTACCCTGTACAAACCACCTGTGCCTGTCTTCTACACAGTATTTTAAAAGTTTGTTGTTCTTACTTTACTATCTCTACCTCTTTGAAAAAAATAGTTATATTTGATTTATCAGTTCTTCCCCTCAAGTCAATGACTTCATTGTGAAAAAGAGAAAAAAATAAGCCTAAGAAAGTTCCTCTTCCTTTTGATAATTAAAAAAAATTATTACACCACTATAAACATGAATTCTAGGGAGAACACAATGACTCTAAACCCACATTTCTCAATAATAACACTGAATTAAATGGACTGAATGCTCCAACCAAACAACACAGGGTAGCAGAATGGATAAAAAAACAAAACCCATCTATTTGT
>NC_043703.1:155745240-155831100 GCF_006229205.1 Suricata suricatta
TTTATGATGTGGTTTCATCTTAGCTTGGGCAATCCATAAAGTATTTAATACATAATAGCAGAATATTTACTATTGAAGCTTGAAAAGATGTGAGTTCTTTGTGTGCAATCTTTCATTTACGCATGTGAGAGGGTTTTCTTTTTTTTTTAATATTTTTACATTGTAGTACTTGTTTTGTCTGTTGGTGGTGTTTGCTTATTTAATACATTCCGTCAAGGACAGAAATTACATGATGGGTTTTTTTTGTTGTTGTTTTGTTGTTGTTTTTTTTTCCTCCCTAGGAAGTGTGTCTTGGGTTTTTCCCTTATTATTTTCATTACTTTTTTTTTCCTCTTCTTTTTTTGGTGATGGGGTGGTTATGTTTAAATGAAGTTGCTTTTACAACACCAAAGACTTAATCATCCATTTCCTATATAAAAGGTAGCTACTTTTTTGCATGGACCTCAAGTATATTGTAGTATAGAGGTGGAATTTAAGGAAAGATATTAAGCAGGCTGTGTTTTAGCTTATGGGCAAGTAATAAATTGTATCATTTATCTTGAATGTATCATAGATAAGCTGCTATATAACGATAGCCACTTCAGATAGCTGTGAAATTAGGTGATTAACTAGTTGTTATTTAACCTTCTAATTTCTGTATAAGTCTAATTACATGAAATAGAAGTTGGGGTTCTGATTTTTTACTTTGCTTATCCATTTGGAGTGTCATTGTAACTACTGTAGTGTAAATGATGGAAAATAATTGCATATGTTGAAACATAGTGTTATATTCTAAAAAAATAATAAAAAATAAAGTTACAAAAAATAAATAAAATAAAAGTTCTCTTGCAAAAAATAAAAAAAAATTATTTTACCAGCAAACCATGTCATGTGTCTATGTTGAAAACAGAGACCCATGAATATCCACGTTTCATCCCTTTTGGTGTTTTGCCAGTGGATAGTGTCATGTCTTATTATGAGCCATACGATTGCCAGTAATTTTAAGATGAAAACCATGGCCATTATAAATTGGACTGCATAAAAACTCACAAAGCCAATGAGTTATAACTTCCCCTTGTGGAAAATTTCTGCGATAAAGTGAGTGTAAGAATGAGAAACTCACCAATTAAAACATCTTTGAATATTGTACTTGAAAAAGATTTTAGGGAATAACTAATGCAATTAATTGCCTTTATCCTCACCATTTTCTTTAGAAAGCTAATACAGCATAAGGAAGGAACTACAAGCTGAACTCAGAACAATATACATTTGACACTTGCTTCCATTATGTGCCAGATGTTTGACTTCAGAAAAATCATTTACCCCTCCTATTTTCAAATCTCTCATACACAATAGAAAATGGAGCCTAATTTTAAGGCTATTATGAAGATTATTAGTCATTAGATTGGTCCTTGACACAGTGACAGACTGGCTTTCATTAATCATCATGGAGCTATGACTTCGTGGTGGTAGTTTAACAAACCCTTACTGTTTATAGTTTCTGAAGCTCTTTTTATATATAATATCTAATTTATAAAAGGTTCAGTGAAAGGCAAGATAGCCTTTTCTTGATTACTTGCTACAAGATAGGAACTGTGCTAATACCCTTACATCCATTGCCTCATTTTATTCTAAAAATATCTCTTTGGCCAAGGCATTATTATCATCACTCTGATAATAGTCTGAGAGAGATTAAATTAGTCACTGGAGGTTACCAGAAAGTGGCAAACCAAAATTCAATGTCTTACTTATGACATTTCTGAGTTCATAAGCACCAAACAATACTATTTGCTGAAAAAAACTTGATTGAATTAAACTATAATATAAGTCTCATATAGATGACACTGCTCTTTGGTGACCTGGGTGTTATTTTATTTCTTCCTGTGTAATGGGAAAATTTTAATACTCAAATAGTTTCAGAGTGTGCAATGAACTTCTTGGAATTTGCTGTGAAAGAACATCTTGTCTAACCAACTTTTAACATCATATTCATCATTAGGTTTAGGAAGGCATATAAGAGAGCTTTACCTTGACTATATATAGTCTGAGAGATATAGCTAAATATAAATTTAATAAGAAATATAAATTTGCAGGGGTGCCTGGGTGGCTCAGCTGAACGTCCGACTTTGGCTCATGTCATGATTTTGTGGTTCATGGGTCAAAGCCCCACACTGGGCTCCATGTTGACAGCTCAGAGACTGGATCCTGCTTGGGTTTCTGTCGCCCTCTCTTTCTGCCCCTACCCCCTTGCGTGTGCTCTCTCTCTCTCTCAAAATTAAATAAACATTAAAAAAATACATTTGCAAATATTAAACAATTTTCTAAGTGTTTCTTACATTACATTGTTTTCTAATAAAAATAGATGATTTTCGTCATGATATATAGCTATGAATAAAGAAGTTATTTAATTTGAATTTCAATCTGTAAGCTTGTGATTCACTGAATTGCAATTCACTGACTTTGCATTTTCAAGTGCAAAGTGCTGACCCTTTTCTATGAAATTGACTATTACCCAATTTATATATGCATAAATGATGCCATTGCCCAATACATATTAAGCAGTGATTATAATTATATATTTATGCCACTTTAGTTGCTGGTGTAATACATATTTTGTGGACATGTTCTTATGGCTACTATTTTTATAGTGTTTTATACTATTTTCTGCTATGCAAAGACTACCTGAAACCAAGATATCTTCCTTGCTTCAGAATTCAATTTTTAAAATATATTTATTGACATTCAATGTCAATGGGTAGGTTCCTCAGGGAGCAAATTCTTGAGATGGAGATTAATGTGCAGACAGTATACTGGGGAATACTCTAGGGATCTGTAGCTGCAGTAGGGAGGGAAAACATTCTACTCTTTCTTAGTAGAAAGAGAAGGGTTCCACGGGGCAGTAACAGCAAGAATCCAGGAAACCTTCCAGAAACTCTAGAGCTAAGATACCCTTGCAGAATTTTGCTGAATTGGGACAAGGTGACTGGTCTTTTATATCACTTTCAACCAGTCACTGAATGTACACTGTCTCTAGAAAGGAATGAATCACAGCCTTTGTGAGGTGGTTCTCCTCCATAGAGGGCAGTTACCCAGAGGGAGCCGATGACTGGAGATGCTCAGAGTGTCAATGGCCAGTAGCCCTCAGTTGCCAATTTCCTTAGAAATCACCTCAGCTGAAGAGGACCAACCTGTCTGAGGCCAGGATACATTCCACTGGCCTATACCCCCGGATCTGGGGGTGTAAAAACCTGACCCTTTTCTATGAAATTGACTATTACCCAATTTATATACTAAAGCCTTAATTTCCCATATGTCTGTGTTGGAGATGGGCCTCTAAGGAGGTTGTTAATGAGATTAAATGAAGTCATAAGGACAAAGGCCTGATCTAGTACAACTGGCCTCCTCATGAAAGAGGAAGAAACACCAGACCTAATCCTTTCTCTGCCATATGAGGACAAAGTGAGGAGGACGATTTCTCTGAGGTAGGAAGAGGACTCTCACTAGACCCTGAACCTTGCTGGAACCTTGATCTTTGACTTTTCAGTCTCCAAAACTGTAAGATCATATATTTCCACTGTTCAGTCTACCTAAGTTTAGTATTGTTGTGACAGTTCAAGCAGACTAAGGCACCTTTTCATTCTAAAATGCAAGAGTTCTATTTTCCAGGGAACCCAAAGTTTGATGATTGGATCTAAGAGGGATTTAAGAAAACATCTACAGGGATGGAATTTGGAGGTTGATCATTTGCCACCAGCTGGTAAGGAGGACCACACTGCAGATGGTAAGTAAAGCACATGTCACCTTTGGCACACAGTGGCAGTGCAACTGTTGAATTTCCCTACCAGAGAACTGAGATGCTATAACAATGGAAAGAAATCCATTGGCTGGTGTGATTTCTTAAGGATTTGAGAAATATTGATGAAATAGTAACTACAGTTACAATGGAATCATATGACTGTTGCTAAGGGGGAAGACAAGATAATGAAAAGTGATCAATTAATTGTCAATTCAAAGCTAAACATTAAACTCGAAAGCCTTCCCTCATGTCATGTAAAAGGAGTCCTCATCTCCTGTGGTGATAGGACAGAAAAAGCTCGGGGACCAGAACTTCAGAATAGGTGAGCCCCAAAGAAGTTGATTAATACAGGCCAGTTTGCTATGCCAAGGTCAAGAAGCTGGTTAAGATGGAATGGAATCTTGACATACAAGTTAGAAACATCAGGGGAGATTCTCCTGAAAATAATATAATCCCAGATTACTTGGGACTCTGTCTAATGCTCCAGTAAGAGGGATAGTAGAATCTCTTAGCAGTTCAGTGGTGGTTCTGCTCTGTAAGCCAGGACTGATGGTAGGAGATTCTTCCATAAAACAGCTATTGGCAGTGGGTGTGATGGGACCATAATAGCAATAGAAGACAAGGACCTATCACTCATCATCAGAAGGCAGGTAGTCACAGTTCTCACAACGAGTGGCAGAATTGGAGGGGCAGCTGAGTGGCTTGACCTTCAAGGAGTTAAAGACAGTTTATAAAATATGGTACAAAACATATGGGCAATCAAAAAATACAAGTTAATCGGTATAATCAAAAGAAATCACGTAGGTGGTCAAGAGGCTGAAGGCCATCACCCCAATAAAAGTTAACATTCCTTTCTCAGTGTTGCAATTTGACCTTTCAGCTTCCCATTAAAGTGACTATATCACCAGGAGGAGAGAGCCTAAAACATTGCAGGGATACATGGCCTTGCTTCCTAGTCCTTGCCTACCAGGAGTACGGCCTTTTATTTGATTACCTGATAACTAGGTGAAGGGGAAACTCCAAACTTGTCAGCACTGTTGAACACAGGAAGAAAGTTGACAAAAATATCATTAGGGTCTTTTAGGGAGCATTTTTGGGTCAAGTCATAAATGAAGTCCTTGCCCATGTTTGGCTCATAGTGGGTCCATTTGAATTCTAGGCCCACCCTTTGTTCATTTGTACAATCTCCAAATCAACATGCTTGCTCAGTATCATAAGCACCAAAGTCATTCCTTGGTCTCTGGGATTAGAGTTGAGAAGTTAGGAAAGGCCAAGTGTAAGTGTCTCTATTTTATATGATAAAAAATGAAAAGCAACCTCACATTATATGTCTATTGGGAGAAATTCATATCATCTTTAAAGATCTCACAGATTTAAGGGTTGTTCTATATCTTCATGAATTTAAACAATACTTTAGGGAAAAGAAGGGCACCTGGGTGGCTCAGTCAGTTCAGCATCTGACTTCAGTTCAGGTCATGATCTCATAGTTCGTGGGTTTGAGCCCTGCATTGGGCTCTGTGCCAACAGCTCAGAGCCTGGAGCCTGTCTTCGGATTCTGTATCTCCTTCTCTCTCTGACCCTCCCCTGCCCATGCTGTCTCTCTCTGTCTCTCAAAAATAAATTAAAAACATTAAAAAAAATTTTTTTTAATACTAAGAAAAGAGGGAAACTGGAGAATACTAGAAGATTCTGGAGTAGTTAGTAGCTCCAATTACTGCTCCTGTGTCAGATATAGCATCCTAGCTGGAGAGGGTTGAAATGACCTTTGATACATGCACTACAGACACTGATGTAGCAGAGTTCCATCCCTGTCAGAAAAAATTAAAAGCTGATTGCATTCCCATGGAACTGGCCATTGTATACATTTTATATTTTGCTGCAGAGTTTTGTTAAGCGTCCTGAATTTTCTCACAATGTAGTCCCAAGAGATCTGGACTATCTAATAATTCCTTAACAAAGGGTTGGGCTTTATCAGTGAACTCATATAATTGGAAAAAATGAGCAGGAAATGGCTAGCATTTTGGAAGTCTTGGGAAACCATTTCTCTAAAGGGTTAGAGAAAAAAGACTTAAAGGCCTACCACATAAATAAAATCTTAAGGGAGTTCAGGGGCCGGGAGTATGCTAGAAAAACCTCCGAAGACAACTAGTTGTTCCTTGTACATCTCCCAAAGAGGAAGGAGACACTGCTATTACTCTCAGTTTCTGAGGCAGAATATTACATTTCACCTCTGGGAATACTGTTTTGACCTGGATACTGGGTGACACAAACATTTGCCAGTTTTGAAAGGAGCTCAGAGGAAGAAAAGGTTTGCAGTAGATGCAGGCTGTGGTATAAATAGCCCTGATGCTTGACCCATGTGATCCAGCAGATGCTATGGTATTACAAACACCATTCATGGGAAAGGATGTTTTGAATAGTTTATCATAAGCACTGATGGGAGAATCATAATGTGCACTACTGAGCTTTTGGAATAAGACCATGACAAATGCATCAGGGATTATACACATCTGAAAAATAGCTCTTGGCATGCAGTCAGGCACACGCTGTCAGTAAGAATCTGAACATGAGTCATCAAAGGACCGGGCAGATGTAAATGCCCGTCTTAGACAGGATTGCGTGAGACCAGCCAAGTCATAAGATCGGGGAATCCCACAACCAGCTAGATAAAATAACACAGCTGCCGGACTTCAGTCTATCTGTCCTGACCACACCAGTGTTAGGACAATGCACTGATAAATTAAGTAGCCACAGAGGCAGAGGCCCTATATGGGTCCAGGAATATGAGCTCCCACTTACTAAGACTGATTGACTAACTTACCGATGTCACCAAATACCCAAACTTCCTGGAGCAGAGAACAACTCTGAGTCCCTACGATGGTATTATCTTTCAAAAAGACCAACAAGTTTCCAGCAAGTTATTCATATCAGCTATTTTCTATCCTAGAAGAACCAGCATTTTCTATATTCTGGGCATGGTTTTGCCTTTCTTATCCTTAGGTCCTCAGCCCTACTATCTAAGGACTTAATAGAGCTTTTTCTTTTTTACAATTGTGTGTGAGCTCACATAATATCACATTAGTCCAAAGATGTATTCTATAGCCACAGAGGTGAGGGAGTGGGCCCATAACTTAGATACTGGTTGTATCACAAAGCATACTACACAGAACGTACCAGCCTGATAGAAAGTTGGTAAGGCCGTTGAAACCTTATGTGAAGCCCAGGTTTATAAGCACAACTTTATGAGAAGGGGGGTACCTCCTTGGGTGCAGTCCATTCTTTGTTTTTTGAGTATGGTTAACAGAAATTATATATAAATGATGCAATGTTTTGATATAGTATACATTGATTAACATAAATATAAAATTACTCAATGTTTTTGTATGTTGTGAGATCTTGAGATCTACTCTCTTAGCAAATTCCGAGTTATACTCTTAATGTATTTTATAAATACATTATTGTGTTATTAGAAATATGGAGAGAACTGATTCCTGTGTTCAGTTCATTGGTATGAGTGTGACATAGAAGCCATATTTCTAGGTATTTATAATGAAGTTCTTATTTCTGATATTAAGCAAAACATACATCCGTGTAATTGATTTCCTTGATAATGATGTAAGGTGACAGGGGGTATCACAGTAATCTTATTAAGAGTTTCACTTTGGGAAGGGATTAATTGTAGTAATACTGTTAGGATTTCAGAGCTGTAAGGGGTCTTTGGAAATGTGTGGTATAATCTCAGTGTTTTACATAATAGGAGACAGACCCAGAGAAATCAAGGGGACAATGTCCTCACCTCTAGGGCAGGGCTATTTTCTCTACTCTCCCTTGCTTCATAAGAAGATACACAGCCAACAGCTGCTCAGGCCACTGAGGTAGTTTTTTGCAAAATTGAATCGGGTTCCAATCACTCTGGATTTTTGAGTGGTTCTGTGATTGAGCTTTTTTATTGACTCGAAGGAGAAACCCATTGTCCTAAGCTGCTGCCTTTGTCGGCAAATCTTACTCACTTTCCTGGCTCTCCAAATACCCCATCAATAGTTAATGTGCTTTCCAGATTGCTCCATAAAACAGGCGAGGTTTTATAAGGAAAGTTGTTCAATGCATGTCCAAACCAAATGATAGATCCTTTAGTTTTGTATGTGTGGGTTTGGTTTTTCTGCAAAAGTGTCGAGATGACAGCCTGCAAGAATTCTGACCCTGCTTAGACTTTAGAGATGACCCCGTCTTCCCTGCCTAGTTGCTTCTCCTTATGTGGACCCACAGATGTACGAAGCTGGATGTCATGGGGCTGTGCCTCTCACAGTTGTGAGTAAAGGAGTTGCTCACTCTGAAAAGGATCAGTTATGCATCTTGTCATTGCCAGGCACACTGCAGACATGCGTAATTTTACTGAAACATCATAACAAATGTGAAAAGATTTAAACAGTCCAAATAATGTCATAGGTGAAAAAACCTACAGAGACGTTTAAAGAATTTTACAGAGAAGTAGTAAATGTGATTCCTTCATTGTATCCAGAGCGAACGAACACTTAGAATGGATAAGACAGTCTGCTCCTTCCCAAGACATAGATAAGTAAAAGGTATCGCTGTCCTTAGAGAAAATACACTCTTATTTGAGGAAGGCTCTTAATCATTTCGAGTAAGGTGATGAGAGAGATGAGAACATGGGCTGTATTGAAATATTAGTTAAGGATACACGCAAGGATTTTAAATGGAAAGGCCTGGAGTCGGTGGCTTCATGGGAGACAAAGTGAGATTTGTAGGAAAGGTTGGTGATCAGCCCGGGAGATGCCACTGAGGGAAAAAATGATAAGGATTTTAAATGAAGGAGCTTATCATGATAGCTAGACAGAAGAGTTTCACTAGAAATTTAAGCATTTGTGAAGTGGGGAGAAGGAGGGAGCTGAAGTAGGACACTGAACCAGAATATCGTGGTGGTTGTTTCTCTGCTGCCTGTTTTCAGAAGGAAAGGATCTTTATGGGTCTATGAGAAGGAACAATGGACAATGGAAGGCAGGAAGTAGAGCAGATAATGGGTAAGGTAAGTTTTGTGTGTGTGTGAAGGTGAGGAAATAGATGACCCAGAGCACAAGTCTCAGTAAGAATAGATCTCCCTCCCTCCGCTAGGATAAAAGGAGGTGACCAGATGCTAGGTGAAGAGAAATAAGAGAGAAGTCAACTTGATATAAGAAAGGGAGAACACTGGGTAAGACATTTGTAGAGATTACATAATCTGAAGAAGTAGGTTGAGAGAACAGAAGAGCAAACTTAACAGAAAAGAAAAAGAGCCAGACTGTGGGAGTCTGTCAGTGTTGGAGAAAGACCATGGACTTTTAACGGCACAGTCAGTGCTATTTTATACACTATTTGTTTCTTGAGATGCCTACGACTGAGGGATCTGTGAGGCAGAGAGACTATTTTAGGTATTTTGGTGAAAGGGGGGAAACAAAAAGGAAAGTCACAAAACAAAAAACAAGGGAAGTGAGAGCAACTATAAGACAAGGAGACACACTGGTTAGAATATTGGGTTTATGTCAAACTCACAAGTTATAAAGAAAAAAAAGACCAGCTGTGCACAAGTTCTGATCTACTCTGTGGACAAAAGGTCCTTATTCTGTGAGTAAGGAGTCTCAAGCAAGTTTGTGATTTAAAAAATGATAAGTCGCTGGATATGCAGTCATAGTATAAACCACTTCGAATAATCCTTGTCAGTTAAGCCCATTAGGCACAGACCTCCAGCAAGAGGGCACTGTGTTTTAATCACATTAAAACACAAATATAGTATTTGAAGTTGGAAAATAAAGGAAGAGGAGATCATAGTTTTTACAGTTTTAAGAGTTTGAGTGGCCTCGGGGGTAGGACGGAGCCCATACAAATGCGTGGTGAAAGTAGAGTTGAGCAGAACATCATTCATTCCTTGACCCATGAGACCAGGGCCTTACACGGGCCTTCCAGTGTTATTTTGTTGGAGAAAGGAATCAACCCCTTTAAGCTATTCAGATTCTCATCCCCACCTATAAAATGTGGGTTTCTGTGACATCTATGATTAATTTTAGCTTTAAACATAGCGTGGAATTATGAATGTTATTCAAGTCTCATTCTAACCTATATGCACACAAAATATTTCAATTTTACTCAATTCCCGAAATTCCTCAGACCAAAAAAAAAATGGATAGATGTTATAATTCTGTTACTTAATTGCATTCGTTGGATTATAGAGAAACATTAGGAGATTTGTGGGGGCGAAAGAACTTTAGCATATTTGTATTTGCAAAAGTCAGGCAGCATAAATACTTTCTAGTTATTTTCACTATATCAGTCATTGAAATCACACATATTTGTTGTGATTTTTTTTAAGTTTGTTTATTTTGAGAGAGAGAGGGAGAGATAGAAGGCACAGGGACAGGGTCAGAGGGAGAGGGAGAGATTCTTAAGCAGGCTCCTTGCTGTCAGTTCAGAGCCTAATGCAGGGCTGTGACTCACAAACTATGAGATCATGATCTGAGCTGCAACCAAGAGTCGGATACTTAACCAGGCACTCAACTATATGAGTCTTTAAGATCGAGTTTAGAGAGTTAATTTGAGGAGCCTTTAAAACAATAACAACAAAATGATTCATGAGCACTAAAAAATTGGGAGAGACCAACCAAGGTGGGGTTTTTTTTTGTTTAGTTTTGTTCTAAAGAAGCAATTACATTAACCTCAAGAGCCAAAAACTTCAGTTTTTATGGTCTTATTAAATTCTAATTTTCGAAAATAAAGCGTGCAAACAAGAAGACATTGAAAACTCTCTTTACAAAAGCAAGTAATAAGTTGAATAAATTTAATTTTGTGAGCCAAAATGATATGGAGGGTTTCATTTTGGAATTCTATAATTGCATTTTGAAGTGTATTGACTTTTACAGTTAAGTTACAGTTTATAGTTAAGTTTATATTCTGTATAGGTGTAAAATGAAATAGAAAAAGCCAATGATTTTTCAACATATAATTTGGTAAAAGGTTTGAACACTCACAGATACAACTAATTTGACAAGCTTTGTTTGATAAAAATATATTTGAAAGAAAGATAACACTGAATAGAAGCAAAAGTATCTTGTGAACACATTTCTTACAAAGTCATAGAACTGAAATTATCTTCTTTAAGTACAATCCTCTTTGAACTTACAAATTATCTAAATACTGACATAAATAATATTTTCTCAATTAGGGATTTAGTCTGCAGAGGAGATTAAGCTGAAGGAGGAAAAAACATTATTTTTTCAATTAAGTACAACTTGCAAGAAGAATGCAATGTTATGAGAAATGCTTACAATACTAAAACTGTATAGGAAAAAATGTGCCTTTCTCAATAAGATTCCAGTAATGTGCAATTCATAATGACAGATATGACTAAGAAACTGATCACAGGATGTTGAACATGTTCCAAGATTATTACTCTTATATTACTACAATATCTAAATAACGAAAAGCTTATTTGTTTAATTTGCTTTATTGTGGATACATTTTTTTAAATTTAACGTTAGTTTAAAAATACTATTTGAAGAAAGCCATTTTATGTTCAAAAATAACTAATTTTTCAATACTTTATCAATAATTGAATCATTTAAAAAATTGAATGTAATTGACATCACATGGGATATGCAGCGTAGTGATTTAGTAAGTACATCATTTTAATTGTTTCTATGACCCTTTTCTTTCTCAAGGTGTCCTGGTTTTGAGAAAAAATTGTATGGTCACCCTACTCTCTTTTGGTCTTGAGGAGCTTAGGATAGGCGATAGGGAATCATTGAAAAGTCTTTGCAGGGCATTGCTTAACTTTTGTACCTGGAGAGATTCATGTAGTCTGTGCATGCAGAAAAGGAAGAGAATGGGGTCAGACTGTTGAGGAATTATGACAGGAATGTGTTGCCTGACATTTTTTCTTTAAAAAATGTTAAGGGGCGCCTGGGTGGCTCAGTCGGTTAAGCCTCCAACTTCGGCTCAGATCTCACGTTCATGGGTTCGAGCCCCGCGTCAGGCTCTGTGCTGACAGCTAGCTCAGAGCCTGGAGCCTGCTTCCGGTTCTGTGTCTCCTTCTCTCTCTGCCCCTCCCCCTCTCATGCTCTGTCTCTCTCTGTATCAAAAATAAGTAAAACATTAAAAAAAATTTTTTTAAATGTTAAAAGGACATTTTAAGGAATTCTAAAAAAATTAAAAATATATACCTCAGAGAATCAATCTTATATATCAAGGGTTTTTTTCTTTGAAAAATCTTTAGAGACCTTTTTTGGGGGGTTTTTTGACTGAAAAGCATCTAGATTTCTTTTTTAGTGGACGTTGCAAATAAATTATCATTGGGCAAAGGAAAGTATTCTAGTTGTATTTCCCTTGATTCTCAACTTTGGAAGTGAGAGCATAGTGAATTTTAATAAATTGAACAATCTTAAATCAACAGGGAATAGCATTTTATTTTTTTATTTTTTTTATTTAAAAAAATTTTTTTTTAATTTATTTTTGAGAGACAGAGACAGTGCAAGCAGGGAAGGGTCAGAGAGAGAGGGAGACACAGAATCTGAAGCAAGCTCCAGGCTCTGAGCTAGCCATCAGCACAGAGCCCAATGTGGGACTTGAACCCACGAACCGAGAGATCATGACCTGAGCTGCAGCCGGATGCTTAACCGACTGAGCCACTTAGGCGCCCCGGGAATAGCATTTTAAAGAAATGTTTTTATAATGGAAATAATCCTTTTGGAGTGCAAATTACAACTCATGTGTTTTATAAATTCAGATTTAGGAAGTTTTTAACCAGCAGAGTCAGAGTGTCAGTACTCAAAAATGAGTATCTTTCCAGAATCTATTTAAAGAAGCAATTCACTTATGCAGGCAAGAGGAATGAATGTTAATTCATTACTTTAGCGTCACTCACAGAGGTCTGAGCAGGTAGTGTTAAGGAAACTGCTCATTCTGGGGAGGATAATAACGAATAAGGCATAAAATTTATCCCTCATTGATTCACAAAAGAAACAAGGAGGTAGACCTACCTGTGCTCTTATGCAAATCATCATAAAATGTTTTGAGTAAGTGGAAGCATAGACAAAAGGAAGAAAGAAGGAATTAATATCGTCAAATTCATTAATTTTGTATTTGAGAGTCTCATGGAGGGTTGCCAGATAAAATACAGGAGGCACGATAAATTCAAATTAAGTGAATTCAAATAAAATGAATTATGTTTTAGTATAGCTGTGTTCCATACCACAATTATGTACTTGTACTAAAAGTTTGCTGTGCATCTTGGCTTTTGAATCCAACTGGATATCCTCGATATTTATTTGCTGAATCTGTCAACCTTAAATGTAAAGTAGGTTTTGGAAAAGAAAAACCTTCAAATCAATAGCTTCATTTATTAGGCATCTACTGTGACGTGTGGTAGAAAGTTGTGTGCATTATGTCATGTAATTCTTAGCATAAAATAGGAAGTATGTTTTAAACTTCATTTACTAAATGATAAAAAGCAGGTTTGGCGAGGTTAAGGAAGCCACACCATGGAACTAACAAAAGGCTGAACTTGAATGTGAACTGAAGTCTGGGAGGCAAGAGTTGTTATAGATTAAGCTAACTTTTAATTAAAATTTTTTCCAGTTTTACTGAGGTATAACTGACAAAATTATGTGTGCTTAAAGTTTACCAGATGATGGCTTAATATGCATATTCATTGGGAAATGATGACCCCATCAAGCTAATTAACACCTATCACCTCACCTAGTTGTCTTTTTTTTTTTTTGGTGTAGTTCCAACACCTAAGATCTACCCTCTTAGCAAATTTGAAGTCTGCGATGCAGTAGCATTAACTAGAGTCACTGTGCTGTATATTAGCTCCCTAGAATTTGTTCATCTTATAACCAAACATTTATACCCTTTGACTGACACCTACCCATTTTTCTCACTTTTCAGATCCTGGGAACCAACCATTTACTTTCTGGTTCTATGAATTTGACTTTTATAGATTCCACAGATCAGCCAGATGATCTAATATTTACCTTTCTCTGTCTGACTTATTTCACTTAGCATGCTTTCTTCTAAGTTTATCCCGGTCATCACAAATGGCAGGATTTCCTCTATTTATGGCTGATGAATATTCCTGGGTATATGTAAACATATACACAACATTTTATTTATTCATTAATCTACTGACAGACACATAGCACTTAGATTGCCTCTGTATCTTGACTACTTTGAATAATGCTGCAATAAACATAGGGGTGCAAATATCTTCTTAAGATGTTGATTGTGTTTCCTTTGGATCTAGTGAGATTGCTGGATTGTACAGTAGTTCTATTTTTATTTTTCTGAAGAACTTTCCTACTTCTCTTCATAATAGCCAAACTAATGTACATTCCCACCAACAGTGTACAAGGGCTCCTTTTTTTCTACATGTTCAACATTTGTTATCTCTTTCTTTTTATTTATCTTTTTAAAATTTTTTAAACGTTTATTCATTTCTGAGAGAGAGAGAGAGAGAGAGAGAGAGAGAGCAACAAGAGGGGGAGACCAGAGAGAGATAAGGAGATACAGAATCTGAAGCAGGTGACCTGAGCTGAAGTCAGAAGCTTACCTGACTGAGCCACCCAGGCTCCCCTCTTTTCTTTTTAATAATAGACATCCTAACAAGTGTGAGGCAATCTCTCATTGTGGTTTTCATTTGCATTTCCCTGAAGATTAGTGATATTGAGTACCTTTTCATGTACCTGGTGGCCATTTGTATGTTCTTTGGAAAATACCTATTCAGATTCTTTGCTCACTTTATTATTATTATTATTTTTATTATTATTATTGAGTTATATGAGTTTGTTATTTATCATATATGGCCTTTTTTATGTTGAGGTATATTCCTTCCATACCTAATTCACTGAGAATTTTTATGATGAAAGAATGTTGAATTTTCACAGATGACTTTTCTGTATCTGTTGGGATGATCCTATGATTTTTATTCTTCATTTTTTTAATGTGATGCATTCTTTTTATTAATTTGCAGATGTGGAATCCTCTTTGCATCCATTTGATCATGATGTATGAGACTTTGTAAGGTCCTGTTGCATTTGGTTTGATAACATTTTGTTGAGGATTTTCACATCTATGTCTATCAGGGAGATTGGCATGTGATTTTTTCCCCCCAGGTAAGTATTTTATTTGCCTTGGGTATGAGGGTAATACTGACCTTGGTTGTTTTTTTTTTTTGTTTGTTTTTTTTTTGTTTTTTTTTTTAAAGAAGGTTTAGGTGTGTTGCTTCCTCTTCAATTTTTGGAAACCTTTGAGAAGGATTGGCATTAGTTCTTCTATAAATATTTGGTAGAATTCACCAGTGAAACCATTTGGTTTTGGGAATTTCTTTGTTGGGAGGGTTTTATCTCTACTTCCATTTCCTTACTCATTATTGGTCTGTTCATATTTTCTATTTCATCTTGATTCAGTGTTTGCAGGTTTCATGCTTTAAGGAATTTATGCATTGATCTAGGTTTTCCAACTTGGCACATCATTTCTATAGTAGTCATTTTATGATTCTTTGTATGGTTTCACCTATCATGTCTTTCTCTTTCTGTGTGTCTTTTATAATTTCATTGAGTTCTCTTTTTTCTTTGTTTACCTAAGTTTATCAACTTTTTTTTTCAAAACACCCACTCTTTTTACTCTCCATTCCATTTACTGCTATTCTTATCTATATTTTTTTCCTTTCTCCTAAACCTGAGACTTATTTTTTCTTTTTATATTTCCTTGAGGTATAGTGTTACTTTTGAAGATCTTTCTTCTTTCTCAATGTAAGCATTTATCACCATAAAATTCTGTCTTAGAACTGCTTTTTACTGTATCCCATAATTTTGGTTAGGGTGTATTTCCATTTTTGTTTTCTTAAGATATTTTTCAATTTCCCTTTTGGTTGCTTCCTTGACCCATTGACTGTTCATAAATTTGTTGTTTAACTTTGATATGTTTGTGAACTTTCCACTTTTCCTCCTGTATTTATAAGTTTGATATAACTATGGTCAGAAAAGATGCTTGATTTGATTTAAATCTTCTCAAATTTGTTAAGACTTGTTTTGTGTCTCACTATATGATCTATCTTAGAATGCAGTTGAGTTGTATTCGGTTGTTAGAAGCAATATTCTGTATTTGTCTGTTGGGTTCATTTGGTCTAAAATATAATTCAGGTACAGTGTTTCTTTATTAATTTGTTTTTTGGGGTCTTTTTTGGGGGGGAGATGGGGATTCTTGATAATTTATCTGTTGATGAACTTGTGGTATTAAAGACCTACTATTATTGAATTCCTGTCAATTTCTCCCTTAAGTTTTATTTGCCTTATATATTTAAGTGCTCTAATGTTGAATGCATATATATTTATAATTTTTGTGTTTTTCCATAAATTTATCTATTTACCATTATAGAGTAACCTTCTTTGTCTCTTATAACCAGTTTTAACTGAGTCTATTTGCCTGAAATAAGTACTTTTTTTTTTGACTGCCATTTACATGGAAACTATTCTTCTCTCCTCAGTTTTCACTCTGTGTGTGTCCTTGGAGCTAACATGGGTCTATTATAGATACCATATTGTTGGATTTGGTTTTGTTTTGTTTTTTAATTAAGTTAATGGGTTTTATTCTTAATAGAATTAGTAACAGGATCTTGCAATTGCCATTTTGTTGGGTTTTTCCTAGTCCTTTTCTTTCTTTTCCTCTTGTCTTCCTTTAGAATCCATTTTAAAGTGGCGTGCTTCAATTTCCCATTAGGTTTTATGTATCTCAGAGAGGTTTTGTTTTGTTTTCTTTGTATTTACCATGAAACTTACATAAAACATCTTACAATAGTCTGTTTTAAACTGGTAACAATTTACCTTCAATGCATAAAACTCCGGCCTTCTACTTTTCTTCCATTTATATTTTATGCTACTGACATCATACCTGACACCTTTTTAGGTTTTGCAACCACTAACAAGCTACTGTAGCTAGTTATTTTTAGTGCTGTTGTCTTTTAACTTTTATACTAGAAGTAAGTGATTCGGTCACCACCATGAGAGTATTAGAGTTTTCTGAATTTGACTTTTATTTGTCTCTACCAGTAAGTTTATACTTTTTATATGTTTTTATGTTTTACTGCCAATTCATTTTAATTTGAAGAACTTCCTTTAGCATTTCTTATAAGGTGATGAACTCTCTAACTCCTTTAGCATTTGTTTTTATGGGAATTTTTCTTTCCATTTCTGAAGGACAATTTTTCCAGGTATGGCATTCTTAGTTGGCAGGGTTTTTTTCCTTTTACAGTGCTTTGAATATATCTTCTCACTGCCTCTTGGCTTACAAAGCTTTTGCTGAGAAAAAGACTGAGAGCCTTATGGATGAGGGCCCCTTGTACATGACAAGTCATTTTTTCCCCCGCTGCTTTCGAAATTCTCTCTTTGTCTTTGATTTTTAACATTTTGACTACCAGGTATTTTGTGGTCATCTTTTTTGGGGTTGTTCTTAAGGTCCTTTGAGATTCATGTACCAGGATGTTTATGTCTTCTCCAAGGTTTAGGTATTCTTCAGCTATTATTTCTTAAATAAGATTTCTTCCTGTTTTCTCTCTCTTCTTCTGGGACTATTATGATGTGAATGTTTATTCACTTGATGTTATTCTGTAATTCACAAGTAATTCACGAAGCTTTATTTACCCTTTTTATTCTTTTGTTTGTTCTTCTGGCTGATTTCAAATGGTTTTTCTTCAAGTGTGCTAATTCTTTCTTCTGCATAATTGAGTCTGCTGTTCAAGTTCTTTATTGAATTTACCAGTTTTGTCATTGCATTCTTCAGTATTAGGATTTCTGTTTGGTATTTTATTATTTGTATTTATTTATTAGACTTCATTTTTTGTTCATACATTGTTTTCCTAATTTCTTTAAGATGTTTATATGTCTCCTGTATTTCATTTAGCTGCTTTAAGTTGGTTATTTCAAATTCTGTGTTGGTTCATTCATAGATCAGCATATCTTTGGGCTCAGTTACTGGGGCTTCGTTGGGTTCCTTTGTTGGAGTCACGTTTGCCTGATTCTTTGTGCTCCATGTATACTTCTAATTGTTTATGCATATGAAGGAGCAAATCTCTTTCAGTCTTCATTGACCAGTTTTGGCAAGTAAAAGCTTTCTTTGGGCAGTTACTGGACTAATGAGATCATCTTTGGGATCAAAGTTGTGTATGCATGGAGCCAGGTCAGGAAGATATTGCTGGGCTTGCAGTTAGGTTTGTGGTCGGGGAGCTATGACCAGGGCTTCCAGTAAAAACATGATTCCTCTTTGGTTATTGGGTGGAAAGTATTGACCTTGTTCCGTAGGGTGGTACTAGAACAAAGTATAGTTTAGGTCCTGCAGTTGGATTTTCAGATAGTAGGCCTGTCCCCAGGTTCATGAATAGGTGTGACTGCCATTAAACCCTCAAAGGATCCCTTCCAGGTTACTGGGCATATATCCTTGTGTAGGTTGGACTAATCCCAGAATGTGGCTGGGAGGGGCTAGAACTGCATCTCAGGGCTGCTTTAGGGTCCACAGTTTATATTGAGGTCAATAGACCTGACTTTTGAGGCATAGATGGGTGTGTTTCCTGTCAGATCTCTGGCTTGACCAGCAGTGCTTCCTGACCATGGGTATGAAGGGCTGAGGCTGATTTATAGGGTGGTTTCAGGATTTGCTCTTAGACCAACTTTGGTAGGCTTACCTTCAGGGGCACAGATGGCTGTGCCTTCTGATGGATCTATGGATGGGCAGCACTGCTCATGGAAGGCATTGGAGGTGAGTTGGAGGTACATTTTGGAATCTGCTAACAGACAAAGTTTGGTCCCAGCAGCACTGAAGGCATGTTTCCTGAGGAGATCCTGGGCTTGCAGGACTGCTTATGGACTACAAATTAGAGTGGCTGTGTCAGGTATAGTGCTATTTCAGGATCTCTAGGACAATGATGGATGTGTCTCCTACTGGGACCCTGAGTCCCCAGTACAACTTGTGGACTGTGGCTCATAGGGGCTAGGGCCCAGCTATGGCGCCATTTTAGAATCTGCAATTGGCTTGATCTGGGCAGGCTTGCCTCCAAGAGCTCCCAGACCATAGCCAACAAAAGACAGAGGGCCCGGGTCACAGTCCACATTAAGGTCCACAGCTGGGATTGAGATCTGTGTGCCTATTACCAAGTCATTTGCAGGTGTGACTCCTCTTGGCTTCCTTGGTGTATGGTGCTGCTGGCTGGACAGAGGACCAATGGGGCTGTAGCCAAGTTCATGGGTACAGAGAGGTTTCTGGGTCTGTCACTGGGACCAGTGGCAGTGAGTCAGCTACCTGGGCATGAGACTGCCTCCTCAAAACAGCCCTCTTAAGTTTTAATCTCCCTGCCAGGGTTTCATAATCTCCTACCTGGATGTCAAATCTCCTTCAAAGGTTCTTTTGTCTGTGGATGGCCCCCAAATTTTTGCTGATGGTGGATACAAGAAGGAACTTCCTGTTCTGCCATCTTGCTGAGTCAAGGTTGAAGGAAGATGATTTTTAGTAAGCTACAAAAACAGCTAGGGATTTTAAACTCATGGGGCGGGGGGGGAGGGGGAATAACACCTCTTGGAATCATATCTATGTGGTATATGTATAATTTTGGATTTATAAACTTAACTTTATTTATAAACTTATAACATCAGAACTCAAATATTTGTCTATTTAAGAGATCATTTTGAAGATGTTTTCTATAGAATCCTTTGGGATAAATAGTATCAAATATTTAGAGAGGACAGATTGAATCTTTGCTCTTTTCAAGCATATCTGGAATTGTAGTTAAAGTAATCCTTACCTTTGGTGATGTCAGAAGAGGAGGAGTAGCTTCGTAAATGAAAACTGAACAATGCCCTAATTACATGCCTGTCACACAGAGAGCTGCTTGTTTATTCTAGCTAATGAAATCTGTCTACTAGATTCTAGTAGTCTATGTTGAAACACGTAAATAATGCAAATCAAATGAAACTGAATTACATGAGGTTATTAACTAATAAGAATTAATGTTTCCATCATGACAAATATCTATCAGTAGGATACAAGGACCTGCTCTCTGGATCACTATGCAAATAGAACCAGGGAACTTGAAACAATTTAACTTTTTAACTTGTTCTATCTTGAATTCCATCTTAGGCCCCTACTGAAGGTAAATGCTAGCTTATATGGTGTCTTTGTATAACATAGAACAAAAAGAGTACCTATTTTAAGTGTGTTTTTTCAGACATAGACACACTCTTGCCAAAACATCCCAGGGAAACACTTGACAAGAGACACAAGGGTTGGGTTTAGATAGGTCCCTTTCACCCCCATGACCAAGCCCTCTTGTAGAAGCCACCACCTGGATAGTTTCATGAGTGATCCAGGACTCATTGGGTCTAATGCTTCCACTGATAAGACCTTCTCTATTCCATTGGAAGCAGATAGAGGGGATGAGTAGCAATGTGTACATACAAAGGGATAGCATTAGCTTACAAAAAAGCCACACTCGAAAAGGCATACTCATACACACAGACATACACCACACAAATTGTGAGTTGGCATCAATAAAAGTCCATTTTCCATGGCAATTTTCAAGTGACAGGAGAGACAGAATTGACAGGAAGACAGGCTAGCAAAGCAAAGGTTGCAGTATTGGAAATGAGAGATGATTAGCTCTTTGAGGAGCATTTTAGCAGTGGAGAGAGAGAGAAAGGTTTAACAGCACTGCATCTCTCTTATTATGATTGCTTTCTTGAAATCCTCTTAACCCAGAGCTAAGTGGATTGCAAAATGATCCCCTGCTACTCACCAGAATAATATTGCCCTGGCACTACATATACCATAGAAAACATGAGTATTTAGGATTCAGACTTGCAGATGAAGGAAGAAAAAGAGAGAATATTGCATATGTGAAGAATTTATGAGAGGGCACCTGGATGGCTCAGTCGGTTAAGCCTCAGACTTCAGCTCTGGTCATGACCTCAAGGTTTGTGATTTCCAGCCCCCCATCAGGCTCTATGGTGTCAGCTCAAAGCCTGGAGTCTGCTTCAGATTCTGTGTCTCCCTCTCTCTCTTCCCCTCTCGTGCTCTCTCTCTGTCTCTCAAAAATAAACAAACATTAAAAAAGAAAGAATTTATGAAAAATTCAGAAAATGGTCACCAATAATTTACCCTGTGATTTAGAAGCTTGTATTTATAAATTTAAAAATTTCTTTTCAAAGTCATTTATGAAAGGAATTAGTATAGAAAGTAAGCTAAAATTGCTGTAAGTTTCAAATGATCTTTGACATGATTATTATATAAAATTAAGAGTAGCAAAGCAAGACATTCATGGAAAGCAAAACAGAACTATTAACTTTACCAGAAATGGCAAGCTTCTTAAGAAAAGAAACATAATTTATTCTTCTCCCTCCTGTATTAAGTCTCTTTTGCTCTAATCACTGTCTTCTGTTGAAATAAACTGTTGCCAGGAATAATTGACAAGGCAGTCAATAAAATCAGAGGGAGGAGGAAGTTAGAATGGGGATCAAGGTTATCAGACAGGGCTGAGAAGAACACTAGAGCCTGCGGAATGTATGCTGACACTCAGGCATGTCCATCATTTGTCCTGCTGGGAGGAAACCAATCAGCAGAAGTTAATTCCTCCTTGATCCCTAAGCAGAGGTTTTATTGTGCCTCGTAGAACCCCAGCACCATGGAAGAGAGAAGGGCACTCACTTTTTCCAATGACCTTTGCAGGAAAAGCTTGATAAATGTGCACCTGAAGCTCACAATGATAAATCAACCAATTCCTGACTTGATTAATAGTACATTCTTTAGTCTCTTAATGGCTCATAATTGCCCGTTGAGAAGAATGAATGGAATAATTTTGGCAATACACAAATTTAGAATGCAACATCCTGAAGTGAACTGCTTTATAAAAATGATGACAAATTGATTTTAGAAAAGAAAAAGCCTAATGAGGCAAGTCTATTACATTCAGTTCAACACAGCTCTGCAAATATTGAATGCCAACTGTTTTCAGCACACAGATGCTTCATGTTCCCTGACCCCATAGACAATTCGCCATGGACTTGGGACTATGAATCACTGATATGAGAAACCATTATATTTGAAAACCAATTTTGGTGTTGAGGTCTACTCCCTAGGATAAAGGTAAAAGTACTTGGAGTCAGTGTGCCCAAAGTGAAAAACTCCAGCAGGTACTCTCCAATATCCAGTAATCTATTCTCCAAATTTGAGGACAAAGAGACCATTACTTTTTTTTTTTTTTTGCTATGGTGATGCTTAAGTACTAAATAAAATACATGAAACAAGAGGTTAGTAGCATAGATATGTTAGATATGTAATTGGAAGTAAACAACTGGGTGCACCATATCTCTCGAGTCTGAGCACCATGGTATCTTCCAGGCCAGCAAGATAATTCATATTGAGAAATAGAATCTACTTAAACATAATTTGAAAGTTCTTCAGTGGTCATTATTGTTTTACATGGAAGACATGTGCCCATACTGCATTTGGTCTTGTTCATGATGGCTCCAACATCTGATGATAATGTGCCCAGTCTGATGGGCAGCACTTTTCCTAAGAAAGGAAATGAATGCATTTGTCCATGTATTCATGTAAATAACATACATATCATGAGCCAGGCTCAAAAAGGAATTGAGGAGAACCAGAATAAGACCTGAGTCTTGCCTTCAAAGGGCCTAATTCTTGAGGGGAAGAGAAACGAACTGACCCATAATTACAGTGTTAGCATAGACGTATACCAGGCTACCCTGGGAATACAGAAGAGACCTATCTAACTTAGACTCACTCAGCCCAATTTCAAGTTATAAAAGATGAGCAAGAGTTACCTACATGAAAATGAGGGGAAGAACAGTCTGAGATGGACTGTACGGTATGTGGATTTGTCGGCCTCATCTGTCCTGCTGACGTGCTTGAACGGGCTCCTCTTAGCACATCCAACCTCACTGTTCTGATGCACAATTCACCAACTAGTGTTTTTGCCCAACTATTTGTCCCTCAGCAGTGCTTCCAACATGTGGTTGGGGTGTCAGTCTATGAACTGTTAATGGATAGTGATGAGAAGGCAGAAATCAATAATGTTTAAGATTTAATAACTGCATATCTGTGATATTCAAGTACCTGATCAGTGGTCTTGTCTCCTTGAATGGCATATTGACAAAAGTGATCCATAGGCTGTTGTCATAGGTTGAATTGTGCCCCTCCCACTCCACTCCAAAAAGATACATCAAGTCTTTACCTCAGTATGCATACCTACATTTTGCAGATTTAATTAAGATGAAGCTAATAACTTCATCTTAATTAAATGGGCCCTACTTTAATGTGATTGGTGTCCTTACAAGAAGAGGTAAAACTGAACACAGCTGTATACAGAGCATACCATTGGAAGGCAAACTCACACAGGGAAATCGGAGCTACAGGAGACCAGGGAGAATTCCTCTCTACAGAATTCCTCTCTCCTTCCCAACACCTCGATTTTGGACTTCTAGCTGCCATAACAGTAGGATAGTAAAGGAAACTAATATAGCTATGAATTGAAAAGTAAAACAATACAGTTACTAGTCCATTATCACAGATATTTGTGAAGTTCCACACTTGAGCAGAAGAAAAATTAAATCACCAGTGGCACAGATAGAGGCCGAAAATAACCCAGAGATAAGCAGAGTGTAAAGAAAATTAATGAAAGCAGCAGAATCAGATAGTCATTAGAACTGAACTCCTCAAGCAAGTGGGAGCAAAGCGGAGAAGGTGCCCATCAGCCTGGGAATGTTGATTCTTCATGAGAAATGCTTTGTCCTGCCTCTGTTCCCTCTTGGTCCTACACCTTTCTAAAGGTAATTTAATTTTACCCAGGACATCTGGGTATTTTGAGAAACATTTGGGAGAGGAATACATGGAACATACAAATAAAAAAAATGGGAGCTTACAACTCTAAAATGTGAATTTTAGGGGCACCTAGGTGGCTCAGTCAGTTTGTCTGACTTCAACTCAGGTCATGATCTCACGGTTCATGAGTTTGAGCCTGGCATTGGGCTCTGCATTGGCGTTGCGGCTACTGCTTGAGATTCTCACTTTCTCCTCTCTCTCTGCCCCAACCCCACTCATGCTTTCTCTCCCTCTCAAAATAAATAAATAAACTTAAAAAAAAAATAAAGGGCACCTGGATGGCTCATTCGGTTAAGCATCTGACTTTAGCTCAGGTCACGATCTGATAGTTTGTGAGTTTGAGTCCTGTGTTGGGCTCTGTGCTGACAGCTTGGTGCCTGGAGCCTTCTTCCGATTCTGTGTGTGTCTCTCTCTGCCCCTCTCTTGCTAGCACTCTATCTTTCTTAAAATAAACCTTAAAAATTGTTTAAATAAAAAATAAAAATAAAATGTGAATTTTAAAAATACTTGTATTGTGGGGGATGAGAAGTCACATACTTCACTACTGTGCATCATGCAAAATTCCAAGTTTTTAGACATTCTCATTGATGTTCACGATGGTCAGTGATATTAATTTCCTCATTTCACAAGGAGAGTAGATGAGTAACTTGCCCAAGGAAAACAATCAAGTCATGGGAGAGCCGAGTTCCAAACCCAAATTTCTCTGATGCTAGTGTTCTTATTTTTAATCATACCCTTTTGTTACTTCCCCAGAAAAAGTCAAGTGAAGCATTTTCTACCTACTGGTGAAGCTTGAGAATTTGTGTTTATATCTTTGCAAACATATAGACCATTATTAGCCACGTAATAAATGCCCGGCCCAGTTAGACAACTTTCTTCTTTCAATTCTAACCAACACTCCATTATCAACCCCATTCTACAGCTGGAGAAATTAACTCTGGTTATTTCAACATTTTTAGAACTGAAAGAGAAAGAGTTTGAACAGGGGAGAATCCACCATGCCACTCCCTTCCACAGCCCCAACTTCTTTCTCAGTACTCAGGTTGGGTCCAAGACTGAAGGCACAATGTAGACTCTCTCTAGAGGCCTTGCCTCATGAAATAGGGTAGTCTTCTCATCTGTTATTTCTCTGTCAGTAGCTTCAGGCATATGCTTTTGAGTAGTTTGATGATGTTTAGAAGAAAGGACATGGGTACGATATGGGCATTTTCCCTCAAACTGATGAATTCTGGCTTAATTCCATCCACACTGTGTTGTCTGTGAGAGGACACGATTTTCTCACAGAAATTGATATAAGCCGAGAGGCTCAGACTGATCATTTACAAAGTAAGATCGTAAGTCAAAAATCTAGCAACTGAGAATTAGCTTGGGGATTCTGAATAATAAAAGACATTTTTTAGAGCATCAAAATATTATTGTACTTAAGGTTGCAGGCCCCAGATAGTATTCCTAGGTTCAAATCCTGGGTACATTCACTACCAGCTATGATACTGGGTTAGTCATTGAACCAGCTTGTGTCTCCATTTTCTTATCTCTAAAATGGGGACAATGTCTACCCCTTTGGATACGACCATGTTGACAGTTCATGTTTTATAAATATTTGCTAATATTAGGAGCAGCTCTTAGATAGCAGGAGAAATTGATGATGGTGAAATGATGATATAATTTGTAGTAAAAATGAAAGGAAATGATCCAACAATCTGTTTTTCTTCTTTGTATCTGCTTCAAATATTTGCATTTTTTACCTCCTCCAAATTGATCACCCCAGAAAGTGAAAGCAGCTCAGTATGTGGGTTGCTTGGAGGAAGAGCTGCATCTCTGTGTTTAGTCCAGCTCTTATCTTCACAAACACATTTTCTACTCTACCTTCCCTAGGTTTTCCTTGACTTACACCTGCGGTGGCACCGGATAGCAGTACCTATTTTAAGAACTAGGAGTCAGAAGATCCAAGTTCTGTTTCCATGTACGCATTTCTGTAGCCACTGTAATTCCATCAGCATGTCTCCTTGTGTAGAAGTCGGAATGATAAATCCCTTCCCTGCTTATTTCAGTGAGTTTTTATGAAGACAGAAGTGAAATTACTTTGAAAAATGTGCAATAAGAAACAGAGTAGATAAACCTAGGGAATCTATTTATTTAGTCATAAAGACCAACAGAATGCAGTTTTGCTCTAAATAAAATGATGTGTGTGTGAAAATTGTGTGGTTTGAGGAAAATAGAATGGATTTTAAAATGCATTTTAAAGGACACATAATACTACATGTACCGCTCTGAGTATCTCCCTATGATAGCTACCATATTACCATTATTTTGATTAAGATAGATAGAGTATGGAGAGATTTTTTAGGAAATGATTTTTATGAATATGTGTACAACAAATGGTCAAATCTCTAATAGTGCATTTATCAAACAATTAACAAATTTGAAGGGCCTATTTTCTGCCAGGCAACAAGAATATAAAGTAGAGGAAAGGAGACAGATACACTGTGAGAAAAATTGAGGTCACAGGCAGAGAGCGAGGTTCTTAGCATTTATTTCTAGATCCTTAAAATAATACTAAGACACAGATTTTATTTCAATTCTACAAAGATACAAAATCAGAGGAGTTGTATAACTTGCTTAGAGTCACAGAGCTAATTCCAAGTAGAGGCTGGATTCAAACCTGGGTTCGTAGAGACAAATCCAGTACCTAGTCCATCTCATCCCATAGAGCCAGGCATCATGGGCTCTTCTGGCTGGAGAAGAGTTGATCATAAAATAATTAACCTCAATAGTGTGACTGCCGTATAAATGACCAAGTACTTGAAAGGCCTTAAGGGCTTTGTAAGTAGTAAAACTAAGTAAGAAATATGAGGTGTTATCAATAAGGGCAATGATAGGCAAGAGTACTCCTAGGAATGGACAGACATACCAGCAATGCTGGGCTTTGAAACAGAGCTTGGAAGTCAGGTGGAATAACTAAAGATTGGGGGGAAATTTCAAACATTTCCCACAGGATTTAGAGGTGTAGAAGTGGGACAGATCACAATATTCAAGTTATGGTTTACTTGATGATATACTATGTGAGGTTTAATTGAAAATTGCAGTCAAAGCCATGACAATAATTTTGCTTTTATGCTTTTTCTCTGTATAGAAATCACGAGTCAGCAAAAACGAGTGATCTTACATTTGTATCAACTCATGAGAGTTTTTCCATCTAAAACCCTGTTTTTCTGCCTCAGTGAGTAAGCAGTTGGAGCCTGAAATGGAAAAGGTGCATTTCTTTCTCAGGCAACATATTATAATGACGGGCCGCTCTTAATAACCCAATCAGAAAGGTCACTGGAGTTATTCAAGTCACCCTTTCAGAAACCACTGGATTTAAATTTAGAAAATTGAATCCAGGCTTCAGTCCCAATAAATATACTATATGTTTGACCCTGAATAAGGCACTTATCAGCCAAATTTTTTCTAGCTTAAAGGAAATGCTACTACCAATAATATTAACTAATACTCATTCAACACACATTTCATTAGCAGGAGTTGGCAAACCAAGACCTGTAGGCTGAATCTTGCCATATTTCTTTTTTTTTTTTTGTATATATTTTTTACTCACAGAAACACATTAATTTTCTATTATCTATTGCTGTTTTCATGCTACGGCAACAGATTTGAGTCATTTCAGATATGGCATCACCTGCAATAGAATTAGTATTTCTTACTTCCTAATAAGAAAGTATTTACTATTTGGCTCTTTACAGAAAATGCTTGCCAACCTCTATAGCACGTAGCCTGTTTATTCCTTACATGAACACCTTACCATGAGAACACCAACAATTACTGTTATTAACATTTTGCACATGCAGAGACTGAAGCACGGAGAGGTTTAGTTACATGGCCACAGGTGCAAAACTGTGGTGTGGAAGAGTTGGTATTAAAATTTTAGGCTCCAGCGTTAAAATTAAGAGACACTATTGTCATATGGGAGAAAGCACATTGTAAAGCATGGAAGATTCACGAAGCAATTCTTGAGAGGCAGTGCGCCCCTAAAATTCAATTCTTGAGACCACCTAAAAGAGGTTTCAAACTCTAGCTCCTCCCCGTTGGTCCTTGTAACTTTGTGCCAGCTGCTTGCATCAAGTCTCTGTTACCTTATCTCTGCATCAGGGTAATTATACTCACCTTGCAAAATTTTGCCATGAGCATTAGAATAGGTCAGTGCAAGATGCTGCATAAGGTATGGCACCTTGTGAGTGATAAGGCAAGGCAGTCACTGGCTTATTTATCTTTATTTTCACAATGCTTTCATCTTACCTCCATAATTATATTTAACATTTAATATTTAATGTTGTTTCCTTGCCTAACTTCCTTTCTCTTTCACTAAACTGTGAGCCTCTTCAGAGGGAAGGAACATTGTTCATTTGCTCCTGGGCCCCCAGATTTTTGCCCTAGGTTTGGCACAAAAGGGTCCATAAATATTCATTGACTAGATGACCTACAGGTTTCTGAAGCACTAAGGCGGTAGATCTTGTCACACTCGTTCCTTGCTGGGCCACATTAGACAGGAAAATAGAATGTTCTTTTCCCATTTTAATATTTTTAGGATATAATGAATGATGCTTCATTTGTTGGTGCTGCATTATGGCTAGGCCTTGGATTTATTGTTGCATTGGGCAGCTCGCTTATTAGGGCCATTTTTATTCCTTCTTGGAAGAATCAGTTAAGTGATCAAGATGAAACGTGTCTGCTGTTGGGATTCAGAAACATTCTATACTATTTCTTCAGAGATACTTCTAAATCACCCAGGAATGTGCAACCAATCAAAATGCTTCATTTGTTGAACTCTGATTCTTTTCACTGGGGAAGAAATTGAAACATACTAAAGGCCATCGGATGGTTCTGTAGTCCTTAGTCCTTCCCCTGTGAACATTTCCTAAAATGGTGTCTCCTCTATCACCACAGGCTGCTTAATTCACTTCAGAGGGATTACTTTTTCGTATGCCCTGAGGCCTTAGGACAATATGTACTCTCTGGCCCATGGAACATCTGTCAGTGCTGGTGCAGAATCCTTATTCAGGTCTCAGCCATGCTCCATCTGTGAAATGGGACTTGTGATTTCTCCCTCACAGATTTATTAGAAAGATGAGTTGCAATTACAAAGGCAAGGCAAATGGGAAGGTGCCTGGAAAATTATAGTTCGCTGTACATAAAGATTCCCTTTCATTGCTTTTTTTTTTTTAAATCAGGGATGAACATAGAGAATTTGTTACTTATGTAGCTTATTCTTTCCAAGGAAACCAGACCGATAACACAGGAAAACAGAGCAGACCAAATAAAGACTACTTTCAATTTTATATAATACATCTAGTATGTGTGTGTGTGTGTGCGCACGTGTGTGCATAAGCAATTATATATGCATATTAATATCACTGATCTCTTTCTCAGATTAAGTTGCTTTTATGCAAATCCTCACTCTAATATCTAATTGTTACTTACACTATGACCTCAGTTGCTATCGAAGAAAATTATGTAATAAATACTCAATAGTTTTTATCCTTTAGGTTATTGATACATTTATAGCATTCCTGACTCTTTTTAAGCTGAGGTATTTTTTGTTTTTCTTTTCTGGTTGTTTTCTAGCCTTTTCAGTCTCCTTTCAAAAATGCTTATTTGTACCCTATATCATCAAGCACTGTGGAGATACAATGATTATATAATTCTTGACCTCAAGAGGGATAGAAGTTACCTCAAATAATGTGTGGACAATAGAAGAAGTAGGTATAGATAAAAAAAAATTAATGAATCATGATACAGACTGTTTCATAGATAAAACAATATTTTTTTATCTTAGGTATAGAAAAAGCGATGATAACAGAAAGGAAGCAATTAAATGCTTTGGCAGAATATGGGAGGACTTCAGAATTCAAAGACTTTTAATCAGATGCTTAAAAGTTGAAAAATTCTTGGGGTACCTGGGTGGCTCAGTTAGTTAGCATTTGACTTTAGCTCAAGTCATGATCTCACAGTTTGTGAGTTCAAGCCCCACACTGAGCTCTGTGCTGACAGCTCAGAGCCTGGAGCCTGCTTCAGATTCTGTGTCTCACTGTCAATCTGCCCTTCCCCTGCTCACACTTTGTGTCTCTGTTTCTGTCTCTCTCTCTCTCAAAAATAAACACTAACAAAATTTTTTAAGAAGTTCAATAGTTTTTTTCTCAGATTTACTAACTTGAAGATGAAATTCTGAGCAGAGGGAAAGACATAAGAAAAATCTAAGCTGGTGAGAAATACGATTGTGTTTTTGAACAAGTGGCATGTTATTGCTGTAAGATACGGATTGGGAGTAAAGTGGCCGAGGGTTAGTACTAAGTAGGTGAGCAAGATGGCTATTTGTCAAACCAGTGAATGTAAGGCTTGATCCTGTTAAGGGAGAGCTGTGTCATAGCGTTAGGCAGTGTTGTGCTATTTGCATGATCGAAAGATGATTTCAACAGGAAGGTTGGTAACAGGTATTTGGAAGATGCATGAATTAAACAGGGTGATTGGCTTTGAGATATTTGCAGTAACCTAGGTGAGAATCAATGGCATCTAGAAGGAAATGGTGATGAATGAAATAGGAGTGTACATACCTCTAACACAAGAGGTTTGTGTGTGTTTTAAATGAGCCAATATTAATAGAACCCATTGTCTAATTAGATGCTGGGGATTATGAAAATAAGGCGAATAGAATGACTTCCTGATTCCTGATTGCGCTATAGCATCCTGTTGGGGCCCCGCCAAGTTTTCTGTCTGCCTCAGGCAAGGATTATCACTCCATTGAGTGAGCCAGTAAACAAGATTTGCATCTGGAGGCTGGAGATTGCCATTTCCTGGCCAAAATAACTTTGGCGACTGTCTTGCTGAGCTAGACATGAGTGGCCAAGGCACACAAAAGATCAAAACCGTATTCAGTGTTAGTTCTCCATCCCCCAAGATTGCTGAGGCAAAGTTGGGGCACTTCTTTGATATGCATTCGACTCTGTAGCCTGCCTAGGTCAGCTTGCCTTGTCTTTCCCCCCTGAAGACTATATAAAGAACAGTTCTTTGAATAAACGCTCTCTTTCGCCTGATCGGAGAACCGTGAGTTCTGTCTTTACTCTTTGCATCTCCCTCTCCTGCCCCCTTTTTCTCTCCCTCACTCAGGAGAAGGACCCGCAACTATTCTCCGCCCTGCCGGTTGGGGCTGACGAAACAGGTACCACCGATCGATCGCCTGGACGAGTGGCCCTGGCCTTCGGGTTACGACAGCATCCCAATACCCTTATTCCATTATGTTGTGCTTGTGAAAGCATTCATCCTACTGTTCTATCTGTAAGCTCACCAGAGTGTCTAGAATATATTAGTTGATCAATAAATGCTTTTTGAATGAATCAGTGGTGAAATGAACAGATCTGGATGATAGAGGATGGAGAATAGATTTATGAGAGCTCCATAGATGTCAGTTTTGGAACTCTATGAAGAGTCTGTGGCTCCGTGTGTGTCCAGCACCTGCTTCTATGCCTGAATGAAGAGGTCCCGAGAGAACTGGACTGGAGCTGTGGGGTCATTAACATTAAGCAGTTAACGTAAGATACAGGTGTAAAGGAGATCATTTCAGGAGAGAGATCATTTCAGAAGACTCTTTTTATAGTCAAACTCTGTCCCACTAGCCTGTTTTTTTTTTTTTTACCCTTCTAACTCTTTTTTCATTCTACGTCCCTTTCTACTTCATTCTTTGCCCAACGACCAGTATTGATCTGAAGTAGACCACTGTTTAAATGGAGTAGAGCACTCCAACCATTCTTTTGGTGATGACTGGTCTTTTTGAGCCCAGCCCCCTAACCGAAATGCTTTTCAAGTGCGATTCATGAGAAAAGGTCAACTTTCTGCATCCTGTTTATCATGAGTAACACCAGAGACCCTATTCACTTAAGGAATAAAATGAATTCCACAGGTTTTTTTTTAACTTCCTTAGTTGGGTTTTTTTTTTTTTTTTTGAGTATAGTTTACACACAATGTTACATTAGTTTCAGGTGTACAACATAGTGATTCAACAAGGTGGAACCTGTGTTCTCCACAAGTGTAGCTAACCATCTGTCCCAATACAACACTATTACGATGTCATTATGCTCCTACAATATCATTGACCATGTCTTTCATTCCTATGACTTACTCATTCCTTAACTAGAAGCCTGTTTCTCCCATTCTCCTTACCTTCCCTAACCTTAACTCTTCTGGTCTGCAAGACCATGCATGGCAACTTTCTTTAGGAATTAGTGTGATGATTTACAATGAAATTTCTGCATCATCAATACATTTAATTAAAGCCAAAATTAACGCTTCATGTAATTATTTTTGATATACTTCTTTCTGGTCAAAGGCACTGAAAAATTAAACTAGCCACTTATAGTACTTTAAGAATACCTTCATTGTTCATCATTTTATTCAATGAATACTTAATATTATTAGTCTTATGAGGTATGATAATCCTATTCTAACTAAGCCAGTTAGACTGCCCTACCCAATTTAAAACCATATTCATTCCTAAAACTCATAATTGTGAAATCAAGGAAAATTGAACTGAAATAATTAAAATAGAAATAGAATATTTAGCATCTTCAAAGTACTGCACAAACATTTATTCATTTTTATTATGTACCTTATTATAATTCTATGAGTATTATGAAAAGAGTTGCTTTCTATTGTAGGTAACTTTGGGAGTATAGTAAATCATTTGCCTAATTCATATAGTCGATAACTGTTAGACCTTAAACCTGAACAAACCCAAGTTTTGTATTCTGTTCTTTTCATTCATCATTCAGCCCCTTAGTAGAGACAACTTGTCCACTGGGAATTATTACAGATGATTATTAACTGGAAATACCATTTGGCTCCTCTGGTAATATTTAATCACAAATTTAAATTCATGACTTATTTTACTGTGTTGCTATTCCTAAAACTTTTGATGAATGTGTCTAACTTCATTGCAGTGATATAATTTGACATGAGGTACATATTGGAGTTCTAAAATCAGCAAAGTGTAGCAGAATTTCAGTGAGAGATTGAGAAAAATTTGAGAGGAATTGCCATTCATATGCAACACTAAGCAATGCTGGGTCCAAAGATGAGACCCTCTAGATTGGCCTATGGGAAGCAGTTCATCTGAAAACCTGTCCTGCTTTTCAAGAAAAACACAGACAGCTCAGGAAAGAGAGTTTGGGAATCCACTGCCTAGTTCTTTTACCTTTCATTCAAATTCTATTAATTTCAAAAACAACATGTAAAATTTTGATTTAATCATAACATTATAATTTTTCCTGCAAGAAAAATGACTGGTAAACTTGGTTTTGAATAAGTAATGCACTGCCAGGGAACCTGGGTGGCTCAGTCGGTTAAGTGTGCGACTTCAGCTCAGGACATGATCTTGCAGTTCGTGAGTTCGAATCCCACATCAGGTTGTCTGCTAACAGCGGGAAGCCTGCTTGGGATTCTCTCCTTCCCGTTCTCTCTCTGACCTTCCCCCATTGTGCATGTTCTCTCTCTCTCTCAAAAATAAACATTAAAGTTTTTAAAACAATAAATAATGTGCTTTCAAAATGTAGATGTGTAACCTTTGTATCCTGAACTTGGAGTAAAAAGGTCATGTCTCATATTTTTATAGCAACTACATTAGGACCACACTGTGTGGCAATTGGTAGATATTAAAAGTCCTTAATGAATGATGGCATACTATTATGCTTCTGGAGCAACCACTTTTCCGTTCTACTCCCTCTATGGACATTCCCTCTCAAACACAATATTACCCAAGTGAGTCAGTGAAAGCCAATACACAATGCACAGATTTATCTAAAAGTTCATATGTAGTTTAACTAAATAAGCAATCCCCATATGGTATTAAAAATGCCCAGTGGAGGAGTACAGAGAAATCAAGGATCATCCATAAAGCTATACTTCCAATCTCGTGTTAACCTAGCAAAATATGTGTGATGAGGACTAAGAAAATCTAAGAACATACTTGGGCTCTTTTAATGCTATGAATGGTCACATTTTTCAAAAAGCATTGCTCTCAAAGAAAGATGGGCACTATTGATAACAGAACAAGCCTACTCTTAATGGCTAACTCAAGAAAGAAGAGTGGCTAAAAATTTAGACTAAGTGCATAGGGGGAAAATGGAAACCAGAGACAAGGAAAGAATGAAATACAGTGGAAATCCTCAAACTGTTTGTAATGATGGGCTTTATCTCTTGTGGATTGTGCTTTCCTTATCTGCTCTATATTTCTCAGATCTGTTTCTGATCTACTTTTCCTATAAAACATTAATTTGGTTGAAATTAGCCATCTTTGTGGTATTTTCAGGACAGGAGTACTTCAGGATATAGGAAAATCTATTCTGGTAGAATAATTTTCATGTTAAGTACTTGATATGAGAGTCTCTGCAGAAAAGACGTTAATCTTGCCCCAAAAGAGATCTGGCCTTTGCCCTTGTCTCTCTGTTTGTCTGGGGGCCTTGCAGTAGACAGATAGGAAGAGTGTGGTTTAGAGATGGGGGGGTGGTGGGGCCCCTGGGGGGCTCAGTCAGTTAAGCATACAACTTCAGCTCAGGTCATGATCTCACAGTTCTTGGATTTGAGCCCCATGTCAGGCTCTGTGCTGACAACTTGGGGCCTGGAATCTGCTTCAGATTCTGTCTCTCCCTTTCTCTTTGCCCTCTCCCACTTGTGTTCTCTCTCTCTCAAAAATAAACACTAAAACATTTTAGAGTTGAGGAAGTAGATATGCCAGAAAGATCAACAGTAAGATTTAGGGTGGGGACTTGGAGTAATGAATTATCAGTCAACCTAGAAATGGAGACCAATGACACTGATATCCAGTCAGTCATGCCTACATAATGGCGTCACCGTAAAGATTCTGAAAACGGGGCTCAGGTGAGCTTTCCTAGTTGTCAGAACTCTATCTCATCGCGCATCAGTGCCTGGCGAATAACCAGAGATGATAACGGAAGTCCTGTGTTCAGTACTTCCGGACTTTGCTCCATGGGTCTCTTTCTTTGGCTAATCTTGATCTGTATCCTTCTCTTATAATAAACCATAACTGTGCTTATAATAGCTTTCCATCAGTCCTATGGGTCTTTGGAGTGAATTATCAAACCCAACAGTAGTTTTGTGAAACTTTTGAACTTCCAGTTGGTTTCAGAAGTGAGAGTGGTCTTCTATGAACTACTGCGGACCGTCTGAACTCTGTCGTTAGCCACTTCTCACGGTTGGCTTAAACTTTTGCAAGACCATGTTAGAAAGAGCCATCTTTGAATTCACTCCTATGCAAATCACTAATTTCTTAACACCAATTATCTGGAAGGTCCAATACTATAGGTTATGGATGATATAAAGGAGAATAAAAATTAATAGTGGTGCTCTAGGGTCTCAAAATTCAGTGAAAGAAACAAGCATATCATTCAGTTTTAATGGAAGACATAATGTAGTCCGATGTGTTGAAAGAGAAAAACAGAGAAGGGAAAAGCAGCCCCTGACCCCAGAGAATCTGGTTTGGCACAGACATTGGAATTGCTGGAATCTGACCAGCCTCTCTCAACTCAGCCATACTTTTCTGCTGTTGTATCTGAACAGATTGATAAGAATAGTGACATCAAACAAGACCACCCTGTGGCATGATGATAAGACAAAAAAGATTACTCTATAATCATTTCTGAGTAAGGACAAAAGCAGGAACACTATTCAAAACCCCTAAAGGACCAAACATCCCCTTTCATGCCTAATATGAGCAGTTACTGCTCTTTGCTTATTTTTTAATGATGATAGCTTTAGACTTGTTTTATTCCTCTTGCTTTTAAGATAAGATTAACAAAGATGAATAAGTATAAAGTAACCCCTGATTTCAGAACATACCCACTTAAGAGCAAAACTCTTCTTTCTGAAACCCTGCCCCAATCTAACACTTTCCCAAACCCTTAATAAGTCCCTTTAGCTTTCTTTTACCAAGAATTCTACTTTTCCAATGACGCACCCTCTCTTTCGTTGCTATGAACCAATAAATCCAACTTTATTGGACTATGTATAGCTGTGTTCCTGGCAGTCTTCGATAGGCATTAACAAAGCTGTGGAATGTGCATGGTTTTTGAAGGAAAGTTAGAATTGGAACAATGACATTCGGTTTTAGTAATACTGCTGTTGTTATAGTGCTTGCTATTTCTGAATGAGGGGGCTGGCAAAGTCCACATAACAGGTTAGTGACTGAACTTACAACTATGGTCTTCTGTCTTCCAGATCAATGCTAAAGAGGATATCATTCTGAGTATTTATTTTCCTTACATTTTATTTTATTTTATTTTATTATTTTATTTTATGTATTTATTTTGTTTTTTATTTTTTATTTCATCTTAGTTTATTAAGTTTATTTATGTTAGGGAGAGAGAGTGCATGAGAAGCATGAGTAGGGGAGGGGCAGAGGGAGGGAGAGACTCCATAGCAGAATCCCCGCTGTCAGCACAGAGCCCAGTGGGGATCTCAGTCTCATGAATGGTGAGGTTATGACCTGAACTGAACTCAAGAGTCAGATGCATAACCCACTGAGCCACCCAGGTGCCCCGATTTTCGTTACATTTTAGACAGTACAGTTTAGACCCAGGATAAAATTTAAGGCAACTTAAAATGCTATAATGTTCACTAAACAAATATGGGATTAAATGAAATTCAAGAAACCCCTAAGACTTCTTGATTGCAAAGTAGACATTTAAGACTAAACTGCTATTCTTTGATCAGCATGTCACATCTGGAAGGAGAGCTTATCTGAGCTTTAGTTTTGTTTCAAACTACGTAGTTACTTTATCATACCAATCCAGAGCATGCTAGTCTATGTTTTTCACAAATGAAGATTTTATATAATATGCATATGTAAAATATGCATGCACATGTGTCATAGGTATATATATCCACAGATGCGTATGTAGTTGAATACATACATATATGATTGCTCATCTGTATCTTTCAAATTTGCTAACCAGTAAGAATGGCATTGTTTCTGATTTTCTTATCCTGTGACTGTGAGCTCAGTGTGAAAATAAGCCATGTTAAAGGATATTTTTAATAAAAATGTTTGTTTGTCAAATGTAGTTCTATCAATATACTAAATGAAAAAGAGTCAGCAATCAAATACCTGAAGACAATGCTAGGTCCTTTAACAGAATATTTCTCTGAGTCCTTAGTTTGCTAATGCCTGTGGTGAATATCTAGACCAAGAATACAATGCAGAATGCTTTCATAAAGTGTCTGACAGTTGTTTCTATGCCCCATCTCCCTGCCAGGAAGCTTGTTGTGAGATTAGCAGTTTTCAGAACAAAATTTGAAACCTATCGACGACCTTATTTCCTGCATTTGCTTATCTATTATTTTCCTTTTATTTTTCTTTCACAGATATTTACTCAGCGCTTATTATAGGAGGCTTTCTGTGGGAAGCTGGGGGGAAGGCAAATGGTAGTATAAAAATCAAGCACATGATGTTCTTGATCTGCAGGAATTCATAATCTAATTGGGCTAAAGGCATGAAAAAATGCCACATATATTCTTAGTATACACAATTAGTATTTAGGTGAAGGGGGAAACTGACATTTTCCCTATTGTATCTATTATAATTTCTGCTACATAGCAGAACCTTTCGATATTTTTCTTCAAGAAAGGTTCAGTTTGAGTTACCTCCAAATATGACTACTAATAATAATTAGCACATTTGAGAAATCACTTGGTGCGTGACACTGTGCAATGCAATTTGCATATAGTGTCTCATTAATTCACAAAACACTTTAGGATATAGATTCTACAGAAATGGAAACTTAGACTTTGAAATTACATTTTGCTAAGTACTATGGTTTGTAAACAAAAGAACTAAAAACTGTCAGGCCTAAAATCTGTTCTTTTTAAAAAAAATATTTGTTTTTTGAGAGAATGCGTGAGTGGAACAAGGGGAGTGAGAGGGGGAGAGAGAAAGAGAATCCCAAGCAGGCTCTGTACCATCAGCACAGACCCCCATGCGGAGCTCTAGCTCACGGGCTGCAAGATCACGACCTGAGCCGAAATCTGTAGTCAGACACTTACCTGACGGAGCCACTCAGGCGCGCCTTAAAACCTACATCCTTATCGATAATCATGATCCTGGAAATATGTGATTCATTCAACTCTACATTCCCATAAAAATGTACCCTGAATCCATTCAAATCTTACTATTTAAGATTTGGAAGACCATGAGCATCAGGGAACAGGTAGCATAAAGACAGAAGATATCATAAGTTATAATTATCTTTGCTCTCATAATTGTGAGAAAAAAATCATTTCCCCACATTTACAACCTCTTAGATCCTAAATAGATCTAAGTATTTAATAGTAAAAATATCTCTTTTGAAGTCTAGGAACATTTTATAAAATTTGAATACTGCTACATTAAATTGCATGCCACATTAATTTGGATAACTTTAATCAATAATTTTAAAGCAAAACGGATTGCATGAAGTTGGGAAATACTCACTGAAAGCTATAATAAATGGCAAAGACCTAATAGGTCACTTAAACTGACTGAATGGTGGAGAAAGAGAAGTTAAGAGAGGGAGATAATAATTCTTCACTATCTTGAATTTCATTAAATTGAAAAATAAGCATGAAGAAAAGTTTCATTTAGTATTGCTCTGTCTAGGTCTTACCATTAATGTGGTCAGGGTTTTTTTTTTTTTTAATGGGGATATGATAAAGTTCAAAGTCCACAAAACTAGAGACAAAAAATGAGTCTCTCTTTTCAGTCTTGTCCCTATTACTAACTTTAAAATGAACTAAGTTACTGACCTTAATATGAGCAAATCAATAAACCTCTGACCATAGGTAATGTGACTGGAATGACAAAGGGAAGAATGTTATGTAGTTGCTCTTAATCAGTATTTTACCTGTATTCCTCTAGGATTCACGGAAAGATGATTAAGAATAGTGTGAAAACAAGTCAGGAGAGAGACATAGCAGTAGTAATGTGGAGAAGTACTAGGATTGTTAATATGTTTCAAAGTTAGAGCTGACGGGACTTTTTGATGCCTTTAATAAGAGGGAAAAACACATTATGGTGACCACAAGAGATTTCACTTGAGGAACAGGTAGGGTGAAATTGGCCTTTCCTTAGGTGGGAAAAAATTTGATAAATACTGCTTTGGAGTGAGGGTAGGAATTAAGAGGGTTTTTTTTTTTAATGTTCTATTTTTGAGAGAAAGAGAGAGAGTGAGCAAGTGTGAGCAGGGGAGGGTCAGAGAGGGAGGGAGACACAGAATCTGAAGACAGGCTCCAGGCTCTGAGGTCTCTGTCAGCACAGAGCCCAATGCGGGGCTCAAACCCACGAACTGTGATATCATGACCTGAGCTGAAGTCAGACGCTTAACCAACTAAGCCATCAAGGTGCCCCAAGAATTTGGTTTTGAATATAGTCCTTTTGAAAGGTCTTTTAGATTTCCAAACAGAACTGTTCAGTCAGCAGTGAATATGCATGTTTTGAATGATACGCTTCCGAGATTATATATAAATCAAAATAACCCTGGTGTTTATTGAGTCCCATGATAAAATAGTTAGACCTTAATTGATTCAAACATATTATGCAATTATAATAAGTATAATAAGATTATGAGGATGTGAAAAGTATAAAGAGAGGTTAATAAAAGCCTAGGATGAAATACATCAAAACGGTAAGAGCTTTTACAGTAGAAATGTTGTTGTTGTTGTTTTCTGTTTTCTGAAATGTAACATTTTGCAGATTTAAACCCAACACATTATGCCTTACATAGAACACTACATTTTCTCCCTAACTAACCTCTCTCACCCTTGCTCATTTGCTTTTGCCCAGTTCTAGTATAACCCACGTGGAAAGAAAGTAGTACTTTCTGATCATGTCTTCCAGCCCAACACACTACTCTGGATAGATAAGCCTTGCAACTGCTCTTACATCAACCAAAATCTTTGACATAGTGAAAATCTCTTTCATCTCTTCCCTGTCTTTTGACTACTTTGACTCTGTGCATATGGTTGACATCCCTGATCTGGTTGACTCTGCTTTCATTGGCCATTTTCTATTCCTGTAGAACTTCAAGGACCGTCTTCCCCTTCTCGAGGACTTTGAACCCAGTGTCTGTCTGTTATTCTATTCCATGCTTTATCCCACTGTTAACTTTCATGTCCTCCAAATCTTGTCTCAGAGTATTTCCTTCACTATCTACTCTAAATTAGTGTTCTCCCTTCAGGTACAAAATCTGGTGTCACTCTGTACTCTTATTTTGTAGATCTTACTAATATTATGACTAAGCAATCACCTATGTCATAATCTGCATGAGTACTATTAACCTAAGAGATGGTCAGGCCCCATAAGGGTTAGGGTATCTAGTTCACCCTTTAACATTTTTTTTTAATGTTTTATTTATTTTTGTGAGAGAGAGAGAGAGAGAGAGAGAGAGAGAGAGAGAGAGAGCATGAACAGGGGAGTGTCAGAGAAAGAGGGAGACATAGAATCCAAAGACGGGCTCCAGGCTTCTGAGCTGTCACCACAGAGCCCGACATGGGGCTCAAACCCACAAACCATGAGATCATGGCCTGAGCCGAAGTCGGATGCTCAACTGACTGAGCCACCCAGGCACCCCTGATTTACCCTTTTATATGTAGCATTTAGTAGAGTGCTTTGGATGTAATAATGTATCACAATGGCATGTGATACACATGCAAGAAAAAAAAAAACCTCATTTTTCAATATAATGCCAAGAATTGATGAAAGAAGGAAGAGTTACAGAGGTAAGATACCGGTGGAGATTTCCCACATGTCTTTGCCTGAAAGAGGCAATGGAAACTACGTCAGGATGTGTCCTCCATTACGTTGGTTGAAGTCACAGTGAGAATGAACAGTGAGAACAATAACTTTGTGTTTTGTGGTCTCCTAATTTAGTCCTGAGGTTTGAAGGTTTTAGAAAATGTGTAATATTTTTATTACTTTTATTAAAGCTGCCTCATTAGATATGCATTGGGAGGAAAGAAAATTCATGGAAATTGTGTGGTGCAAAGATCACACTTTTCACAATCAGATTTGTTCCCATCAGGATCATGAATTTGTTAATATTAGAATGCTCATATTTATATTATCTTAATTTTGGCTTGTCTTATCTGCAAAATGAAGATGGTAGACTTTAACCAGATTTCTCAAATTCTTTTAAAATTAAAACATCATGATTTTAACTGTTTTTAGCTCTAGTTCAATCAACCTTAATATCCAGCATTTTGCATGTTATTGCTGTTTTTTCCAGTAGTTAATTAGTAGTTTAGCTACCTCTAGTCTTTTTTCATCATGATCTGAATAGAAGTATCTAAATAAAGGAATGTAAAACAATCTGTTAATATTCCTGTGTAAGTATAAAAAGTTCACAGGTATGGCTTGATGGATAGGATGATTAGTGAATTAAATTAAAAAGGAATTGAAGGAATTTTCATTAAAATTATATTAATATCTATGAATGTGCTTGAATCTATTGCATAAACACTTATTAACATCTCTATCCATTTAAAAGGGAAATGAATATGATTAATAATCCAAAGATAGTTTAACAATGTTGAATTTTCTAAGAGTGAAACAGAGAAATAAGAAACATAGATACGGCATAAGCAATTATGGGAAGAATTAAGAAATTTTATAAGCTGCCAAAGCAAAACTTGCATTGGTCAAAGTTAAATAGACAGAAGTGACTTTATTCGAGGCTGTGACAATAAGGGAGACAGACCAGAATGCAGTCTTACCTCAGTTCAGCTGGAACAAAGGGGTGGGGGAGTTTTTAAAGGGGGGGGGGGAATCATAGGTCTCCTTTGTTTGCTTCTTGATGTTATTCAAAGAAGAGTAAACTTTTTTCATATTTCATCATAGGAGGTTGTTGTGCAATTCAAACAAGTCTCCAAGGCAGGTCAGCTCTGACCCTGTCCTAGAACCTGGGAGACAGGGGAACTACCTTCTGGGATGACTACATTTTAAAGAGATGGCTCTCAGGCCCTTGAGAGAGACAGACCTTGGTCACAAAACTGGCAAGAGGGCTTTCAAGAGATTTGCGTCTCAAAGGGATAGAGAATTTTCAGTTCCATGTTTTCTAAAATAAATCATCCAGGAAAATGGAAGGGAGGGATCTCTGTGCTTGAACCAGGTGGAATCCATAGGAGCAGGGGTGAGAAGGGAGGTCAGGGGCCCAGAGGCCCAAAGAAGGCAGGTCTAAAGTTAATGAACCTGAAGAGAACTTAAAGCTGTCCTGGTTAGGATTTGTGACTGAGAGGATTGTGGAGAGGAGGTGGTTTTATTTTACAATTCAGGAAATACAGAAACCGCTGCATTCTGTTGAGTGGTGAAAATGTTAATCATCTTAAGGTGCCATTTAATGCATATAGAAGGCAACATTTTTGAACACTTCTAAAAAATGGGATTTTTAAGGGGTGAGTAGACACCATTGAAATCTAATTGTTGACAAAATGACTAACTTTGCAGATATCATCCTCATGATGGAACGCTCACTTACAGAGACCTGGAATTTAGAAAACCAATTCTCTAAAGTCAGTGATATTAACTGAAAGAAATAACTAGATATCTATCTATTATCCATCCATCTCCCTTCAGAAATTTGTTTTTCTCCTAGTTTCAGAATTGATTATCTCTTTCAAAAATCTGCAGAAAGGAAACATTAACTCATTCTAAATAATTGGCTTCCTACTACTTATTACCAGAGGCTCATAGACTTCAATTCCCCCTTCGTTTACTGAAAGGTTTATCAAAGTGGGTTAAGTTGTTCCACAGTCTAAGGGGATGCTGTGGTCAACCAATCGAAGTGACATTTCAAGACTGACACATTCATTCTCTCGGTTTCTGGGGATGTAATTGGCTGAGGGCTCTCAGCTGAAATCTGCCCTGGGAGTCATTGCTCCCCAATATACCACCTCACCCATGACTGAGTCCCCTTCCTGGGACATGCTAACCCAGTTGACTCATCCATGATGGAGAAGGATGAGAGTGTAAAGGGATATCCCCTTGCTCAAAGTGGGGCAACTGGAAGGTTCATCACTGCCCTGATGCTTTCCTGCAATCAGCCACGGCCTAGTTTGCAAATGCCTTTAGTTCAACTTCACTCTGTGATCCTGCTTCTTTTACTTTTCTACCATGAAGACCACAGTACAAATCTCAACCTGAGTTTGTTACCCAGGGGACCCAACCTAAGCTGGTTGGCTCCAGAATGTGCCTAAGGAAGCAGACTCTAAAAGGATGCTTTAGAGCTGATCACCTACCAGCCAGTTTGCAATGGCGCCCCCTAAACACTGGTAGGAGGAACATGGATGGTCCCTGACATTCTTCTTCATTGTATTTGTTAATATCTTTATCTGTGGTGAACTGGCCATTGGAATATACAAGGCTCTTGAAGGATTAAGGGAAACTACTAATTATAAGGAAAATGGAATCTGATGGTTATTATTAAATTCCATTAATACACTGCAGAAAGAAAAAGCAATACTAAGAATGCTTATTCAATAGTTGAAGGCAAAGTGTGAAAGACAGAGGGGCTTGCTCGTAGAACATAAACAGACTATATCTCATTTCACAGAGCAGGAAAATCTGAAGGTGAGCTCCAAACCTTAATTAAACCAATAGTAGCATATTACTTTTCATAGAAAGTGAATTCTCAGTCATCACCAAATCTGTAATGTCAAGTTTAAGGTCCTAGTTGGGAAGGGGCGGATCTGAGACTTGAAATTGGGATGCCTGGAATGATAAACCTTGAATACCTTAAAACCTGAAATCTCTCTAGATCGTCAAGAGTGGCCCATTTCTTTCTGGTAGGAGTCTAACACATATCCATTTCATGGAGACGATGTAGAGACCAGGGCAATACCAGGTAACATGCAACCCATTGTGATCTTTTCTGTCAACCAATGACTATGATCAAGTCACAGTATCATCTGACAAGGCTTCTGCTAAGCCTGCTAAGGGAAGAAAGGAAATACATTACAAGGGTCTTCAGGACCTACACAAATTATCCTGGCAATGCTGGAAGAGGACTAATTCCTGAGCATGTTAGGTCCAGGATTTTCTCACTTGGTAGTAAGGCATAAAGAAATCGTCCGACTTTGGAATTATCTGAAAACACACACACACAAAAAGAATGTTGTTCAAGTCAGTTAAGCATTCATTTCTGTAAACAAAACATCTTTCTATGAACTTCTCACCTCTGACTTTCCAGGGTAAGCTCTCTTTAGAGTCAACCAATGAACTGCAAGTAAGGTTCTTTTCACATATATATTGATCTCAAAATCTATTTACATAGGTGTGACCACCAAGTATTTAAAAGAAAAAAATCCTTGTGATAACTAAGACTTTGCACAGATAAAGTCAGCATCAAGGCCCCTCATAGATCATTTTAGTAAATAGCTATATCTCAGCCGTGCTTATACAGATTTTCTTGACACAACTGAATGATTTTGAAATATATACATTTACAGCTACAGAAATGTCAAAGACAGGCAAGGCCTTGGGGAGGATAATCAGAAAGATGGCTTTTTCCCCTGCTAACCCAGACACAAGCTAGGTCCTGAGTGACTGAGTCATGCCACACATTGCCAGTGTTTACTCACTTACAGACCAGGATGCCAGTAGATTTACAAGTTGGAGATGCACTTCGCTGAGGAAAACAAATCTCATCATGTCATTTCTGGCCAAAACCACTCACTGCCTTCCAGGAACCTTAGGGCAGAATCCACACTTTTTGGCCTGTCACGTGGGTTCCTGCATATTCAGCTCGTGCATATTCAGCACCTGCCTGTCCAGGACATCTTCCCCATTCTTACTTCCTTACACAGGATCACCAAACGACTCCCTAAGAACAAGCCACATCTCTCCTCTTCCTGATTTTTCATATGTTGCCTTGTGCCTCCCTTAAACCTATGCCCTTGATTCACTCCTCACTACACAGGGGTCCACTCTCTAACATACACACATTTGATCCATTTGTTGTGTGATTATTCTCCATTCAGACAGCCTCATAGAAACCTGCCCTGTGCGAGTTCCCCTTTTGATGGGCAATCCAATGAAAGCTTTAAGATGGGAATGTTTAACAAGGGAGGCAGTTGAACAAATATCCTTTTCTGACTCTAATGATGTTTCATCAAGGTATTTTGATCATGCTTAATAAATGGTATCAAGCCCTTATTTGTCAGCTCCCTTTTCTGTCAATCACCCTCAAAGAACCTCATACAAAGAAGGGCCTGATCCCATTGACTCATTAAGAAGACAAGAGGTTCCCTGGACTCTATGGGACAGGGAGTGGTTATTCTCTTCGGGGCTTGGCAGTTCACCCTTTGGAATGCACCAAAGGGTGCATAGAATGAATAGAACAGAATAGAGTGCATCTCCCTATAGGATCTTTTCTTTGTTTTTCTCCTTTTGTGGTGATTTGTTCAGTTTTATTTTCAGAGGATAACTTTGTTTCATTATTCTAGAAGCGTCTTTATCACTTCTCCATTCTCTGAATAGAGTAGAACCTATAATTGTGTGTGTATACACAATGTTTTCCATTCTTAGGCACAGTGACATACCAGGAGAGAGAGGTGGTGGGCGTGGTCTGCTCCAGGTGGACACAGTGAGTACGTTGTCCCTAGAGAATGCTAAACCTATAATACAAGCAACTTGAGAATTTATAATTATGTTCATAATTTACAATAATGTGGCATACTGTCTTTGCTAAGTACAATTTTTAACTTGCAAAATATTTGACTGAATTAGAATGATACCTTTTAAGTAGAAAATTAGTTCTTTTTTTTTTTTAATTAACTGCATGTTTTAAAACTTAGGGGAAAATAAGTAGAAGTTCTATTCTCATATTCATCATTGTGACACACTATTAAATATACACCTTCTTTTGAAAAATTAATACAAGTCTCAATTTATTATTTTCCCCCTTTGTTTTCTTTATATATGTATATGTAGATATATAAATTATAATACATGTTTTTAAGTTTATTTTTTAAATTTTTTAATGTTTATTTTTGAGAGGGAAGAAAGAGAGAGAGAGACAGTATGAGTGGGGGAGGGGCAGAGAGAGAGGGAGACCCAGAATTCAATGTAGCTCCAGGCTCTGAGCTGTCAGCACAGAGCCTGACATGGGGCTCCAATTCATAAACCATGAGATTATGACTTGAGCTGAAGTTGGACGCTTAACCGATTGAGCCACCCAGGCACCCCAGGTTTGTTTATTTTTAAATAACTTCTATGCCCGGTGGGGCTCAAACACACAACTCTGAGGTCAAGAATCACATGCTTTTCTGGCTGTTCTGTGGTATGTATTTTACTGATTATCTTTTTGTGAATAATTATGGAAAATAATGTTCTCATATATAATAAAGGGTTAAAAAGTGTTCCACCCCAGCGTCAAATGCACAAACCTATCACAGCATAGATGGATTACTGAAAAAGTATTCAAAGGGACTTGGCTGACAGGTTTGTTCAAGACCCCATAGATATTAACTTGTTACACATATATTCATTCATTCATCTAATCATTGGACCCAAAGACATGCCAAGCACAGTGGTAGTCTCTGTGGATACAAAGGTCAGCAAGTAGTGTCAGGAGTTTTTAGTGCAACAGTAGAAGAGAATCAGAAAATTGAATAAATAAAACAATGAGCAGGAATATTCTGTTTATTAGTTTATCCCATTGCCAGTTCCAGCAGGCATTAAATAAATATTTTGAATTAATATGTACTATGAAAGAGACATGCACACCAGGGGTACTGGAGGAGCAAGTGAGGAGAATTGGCAGGAGGCACGAGGTGGGGGCCAGGAAGAACAGGTTGAGTCGAGAAGTTGATATGAACTGCCTAACATTCTCAGAGGAGTGATAATAGATTGTAGTTTGAGCCTCTGCATTTTTGGGTGATTATTTACACCACCTTATTGTGACAATAGCTGAAGAGTATAGATGTGGGAGAGGGTTGGGAGGTCGGAATATTGGGAATCAGCTAGCCAGAACTGCAATAGACCAGACAAGAGATCATCAGACCTGAGGTAGGGTGGCAGGAATAGTAAAAGAGAAGAGGAGACTGGGGTGCCTGGGTTGGCTCATTGGGTTAAGCATCTGACTCTTGGCTTCAGCTCAGGTCATGATCTCAGGATTCCTGAGATTGAGCCCCAAGTCGGGCTCTGCATTGACAGTGCAGAGCCTTCTTGGGATTCTATCTCTTTCCCTTTCTCTCTGCTCCTACCCTACTCGCATTCTTCTCTCTCTCAAAATAAATAAATTAAGTAAATTAAATTAAAAAAAAAAAAAGGGGACAAAACTCCAGAACAAGTCCAATCTAGGATCAAAATGGCAATTTGAGATGCTTCCAGTTTGAGTGAGAATTCTATAAAAGTTAAAAAAAAAAAAAACACCTCTCTCCCAATAAAAGGTACTAACTCCTAAGAATTAGTACTTTTGAGAGAAAAGGCAATATCTATGGGAAAGTTTAGTGATAGTGTCACTAGCTGATCATCATAATTAATCCAAGGACACTGAGCGGGCCCCTGTGTTCCTGGGTAGGAACATCAATAAGATGAGATTTCAAAGCTGTTACTAAGCCTGCACAAAAATACCAGACCTCCCAGCACTATAAATATTTTACATGTCAAGAACGAAATGAGGCTATTAAAAAAGAAATGCAAATATAATCCAAGACAAACAGAGTTTTCTTCCCTAGGGGGAAAGTATATTACAGCCTTTCATACTGAAATTAATGTTTATAAGCACTAGCATTAAAATCAAATTCATAAGCTAACTCTTTTAAAGATGGAATACTCCTTACTATTTATCAAAGATTATTCCATTCCAGTTTTTAAATGATGTCCTGATGATTTGTAATAGATTGTTATTTCTTTACAGAATATATAATTTGCATTAGTCTCCATAACAATTTAAAAGGCAGATTTTGAGTTTGGTCAAAATAACAAGAGTTAGGATCCTTTGAATTTCTCTTATATTTGGCATTTCCTCTGACCTTTTACAGCTATGTAGAATCATTCTTTTCCATGGTTATTTCATTTTGCACTTTTCTTTGTGCTACAGAATCATGTTTCTGGAAGAAAGTTCAGAGTTATGTTGTCTAACCAGTACTAAACAGTGGGTTCATAGTTCCTAAGTGTCTACAAAAGTATGAACTGGATTTAAGAGTCACATCCCACAAACAAAAACTCTAAATAAAATTATATATTAACCCTCCTAATAAGACAGATATACCTAAACCTATTTTTTGTTTGACTTGAACTGTATTTATATTAATTCTGCATAGTCACTAATGACCTCATGCTGGGCATGTTAGATTTGCAGTTAGATATGTTTTTAAAATGTGATAAAAATTAAAAAGTGTAGTAGGTAAGACTTAAATGTGGACCTTATGAGCCACTATACAAATCTAATCTCCCTAATTTACTTGAAAAGAAACTGTGGTCAAGTGATTAAGCAAATTATCTAAGTGTCTGATATTTAATAGTGAACTTTCTTGCTAATTGTTGGTTTAGATAGAACTTTTCAATTTCATACTTTGTATTAAGAATGTTCATACACTTCAACCTACCTGAGTTTTCAACTCTTCAAACTTATTCTGAGAAAATAATCTGAAACACCTAACAATCTTTATATACAAATATTTTCTTTAAATATACATATATATTATAATACATAATAATACACCAAGAAAAGCATTAAACAAAAAAAGAAAGCAAGACTGACTTAAAGTGGATTACAAATATAAAGTATATCCATCCAAATATGTACTCATTAAAATAATGTTTACCTAAAGTATACTGTAGTATACAAAAATCCCACTCTGTGATTTTAAGGGAAAATTACAAAATGAAAAATCATATATTCAATTACAAAATGCGAAAATAAGATCTACTAATTTAAGAGAGAGGAAATAAAATGTATAAATATAGTGTGAGTACTTGGATCTATTTCCTTTTTATAATTTTATATATTTGTTAGAGGTTAACTTCTATAGTATATATGACAAATATATAATAGCTATTTCAATACAGTAGTTCCAGAGCATTTTCATATCTAAACATCTTGTGAATGAAAGAATATTTCACTACACCTACTTAGCATATATTTATAAAGTGACTCATATACTATTAATTTCTACTGGAACTTTTCTAGGTATATTATAAATGTTTTTCAGAACATGACTCCAAGAATGTCATTGTTGCAGTTTGATATCTATAGCTAAATATATTTAAAGCATCATTCTCTGATCATTTCCCGCATGGAATTTTCTGGCCGTGTGAATCACTGTTAATACGCAGTTTTTCATAGGACCGACGCTAGCAGTGTTTCCAAAGGAGAGCTGCTTCAGATTTTTACCTCCGTGCCCTTTGCTGTTGGTAACCATAGGCAACCAGGTACGGAGCCATGCAGTCCCGTGAGCCAGGTACCATCATTCACGCTTTACAGTGGCGGAGATAGGAGCTGACAGAGGTAAGGTGCTTGGCCAGATTCACACTAACATGTGGTGTGGACAAGATCCAATGCAAGCTTTTGGTCTCACAAATGGCAGGCTCACCTACCCTGATGATGCCTGCTTACCAACCTCTGGAGGCTAAGTTCCTGCATATGCAAAACAGACAGGGTTATTTTTCTGGGGTTACTATAAAACAGCCCTAGTAAGTAACAACCACTTAGTTATCTGTCGACAAGTAGTAATAACAGCAATAATAATAAACGATATAGACCTTCTCATTTTAATACATATCAGTTTGAGTTTTCTAGCCCATATGAGTACAGATCTATTGATAAAAATATTTAGTAGTTTTGACTTTTTTTTAACCCAGAATCCAGGCCAAACCAAAAAAAAAAAAAAAGAAGGTTTTCTCTGTACCATTGGATGGAGTGAATAGTTTTTCCCTCTTAGTTAATATCTTCATCCTGGGGGGAGCCTGGGTGGATCAGTTAGTTAAACATCTGACTTTACCTCAGGTCATGATCTTGCAGTTTCATGAGTTCAAGTCCTGTGCCTGACTCTGTGCTGATAGCTCAGAGCCTGGAGCCTGCTTCAGATTCTGTGTCTCCCTGTCTTTCTGCCCCTCCCCCACTCACTCTCTGTCTCTCAAAGTAAACAATAATAAAAGACAAAAAGAAAATAAAAATCTTCATCTGGTTTAAAATGTTTGAACATCTGAGATTAATGCAGGGTCTCACTTCTAATTGCATAGCTCGAGTAGGTTCAGATTTTGTCTTCTTTCTCCATGTAATCATAAAGGCTCCAAGTCCCTATGTTAGAATAATAATCCTCCCCCAAAGTTGCTACTGTCTATATGATCTGGTTTATACTTTATGGTCCGATTTTTTGGTCTCTTTTCATTTACCAAAGGAAAATTGTTCTTCATCTGCACACTAGTGTTTACATACATTTTCTCTTCCCATATACATACAGAAACACAACACACAGGCACACACACAAAGACGTGCAGTGTCGCTGGGGCACAAAGCTTTTGTAACAATTTGACAACAAAATTCAGTGTCCAATTTTCGCTTTTACAAGATGATTTTCGTTGCTAGATTAGCAATAAAATTGTTTATTGCTGGGAATTATTTAAAACCTGGGAAACAAGAATATTTTATTCTGAGCTCATGAACTGACATCCTAAACGTTGACCAAATTTTCTGAACTGATTTTAGAGGTTTCTGCAAGTAGTTATTTCCTTCTACTTTTTCACTGAACTCTGGTCTCTTTATTGAGACAAAGTTATTTATTTTCCAAGGAAAAACTTTTCATAGAATAGAATTTAAATTCCTTTGTGATAAGAACCTCAGTGACCAAACGACACGAAGGAAGAGTCAGGATAGGGAGTGGGCCTCACCCTGGAAATGGGAAAATGTGCAGAGAAGCAATAAGACATAACTGGTGTGAATGAGTGGTTTACCAGGATTTGCATCCAAATACCAGGTACTTTTTTTATCACATTTTCCCTTGAAACAACCGATAGAATTTCTCCTGATAAGTCATTCAATAATGGAGCTGGATGATGGGACTCAAGGCAGCCATTGGCTTTTGACCCATCTCGAAAGAGATCATTTATGAATCCATTCAATAATTCACTTACTAAATATTTACAGTTATGTATTGTGTTTCTACAATGTGACAAGAATTGAGTGGGAAACTATTTGTATCTTTACTTTCAGTTAAATATTTAGATACTTTGCTCTCCAGGTAGGTTATATACTATGATGTGGAAGAAAGCATCCCTTCCTTCGTTCCATTTCTCTGTTGCCAAGAAAGTTACTGACATACAAAACAGTGGCCGATAAATGATAGTCATTGCTATTCAGGGCTGTAAATGAATTGTGACTCTCCGTGGAATAACACTGAAGTGTGGCTACATGTTTCACTTCTATCCAGAGTCAAGGCTCCATTTAGGATCCAACTCTCCCCAAAACGCTTACTCTACCTTTATCTTCCAACCAGTGTCAGCCAACAGAGAAGGTATTTGAAGTTGGAATGATCTTAGAGACTGACCCCTTACTTTATGTAAACTCACTTGTTAATATAATTTCTTCATTTTTTTAATGTAAGGACAGATGTCAAATTTGCATGCAGCCATATTCAGGACAAATTTTATATATCTGGTTTCCTATAAACATAGTTGCTTTTTTGTTTATTTACTCCAAGGTAGCTATCAGGCCATTATGACAGCTTTTAGGCGTGCCTGGGTAGTGAGTCAGTTGGTTGAATATCCAACTTTGACTCAGGTCATGGTTGCATAGTTCGTGAGTTCGAGCCCCACGCCGGGCTCTGTGCTGACAGCTCAGAATCTGGAGCTGGCTTCAGATTCTGTGTCTCCATCTCTCTCTCTGCCCCTTCCCTGCTCATGCTCTCTCACTTTCTCAAAAGTAAATAAACATTTAAAAAATTATGACAGCTTTTAATTTCTTTTGCCATAAACCTATTGAACCAGATTCATAATATATAATGCTTCAATGCAGAATTTAGTAATTGATTTGATGAATAATCTGTCCAAATATTCACAGTACAGGATACTATTAGTGATTTGTAGGAGTGAGGCATATTTTAGTTTTTTAAAATGAATATAGATGGGTAGGAGACAAAGGTTAAATAACCAACATAGTGGTGGAAGGTTTTTAAAAAGAAGCTTCAGGGGCACGTGGGTGGCTTAATAGGATGTGCATCCAACTCCGGCTCAGGTCATGTTCTCATGGTTCGTGAGTTCAAGGCCTGCATCAGTCTTGCTGCTGTCAGCGCAGAGCCTATTTCAGGTCCTCTGTCTCCCTCTCTGTACCCCTCTCTCTCTGCCCCTCCCCTGCTCTTTCTCCCTCTAAAATAAAGAAACATATTTTAAAAAGATGCTTTATTAGTGCATAAAGCACTTCAATCAGCAAAATTGTTCTTTGAGGGATCCTTCTAGATATCCTGTAGAATCTAAAAATTCTAGTCTGATGCCTTGAAGTCAGACACACACAGATTTGAATCTCATTCTTACCACTTGCAACTCCGTGACTTCTCTAAGTTCCCATCCGCCCACTGTGTAATGACAGCATAGAACACCCTCCTTAGGGGTTGCCTTGGTGTTTAAATAAAACCTCTAATAGCCCATCAGAGTACATGGGAAAACACAGGCGCTCATCAAATAGTAGTTATTAAATTGTAGTGAACGTCTACTCCCGTTAAGTACTCTTCAAAGCCACGCATGTGAAATAAAGATAATGGTAATTCCGTCTCCTGGATATGATGCTCAGGGATTTTGTGCTGCTTTTCCATGGCTGCAGCGAGCCAAACCGTATTTGGAGGAACATCTCATCATTAAGAGAAATAGCCATGTGTGGATAATCCTTTGCAACATAAAGACCAATTAAAAACAGAAAATGTTAACTGGTTATAAACAGAGTGGTACAGTTTTAAAGTTATGAACTTAAACAGTTTAATTAGAATTTTACGTAACATACTAGGATTGCTACGTTGAGTATATTGAGATCATGAAACAAAATTGGCAAGATGGAGTAAAGGCAGGAAATGATAAACTCAACTTCCTCCCTGAAAAATATTCAAGGTCATGTATTTCATTTCAGGCACAGGAAATGGCCACTTACTAAATATGAACATTAATTTTCATCTTCCTTATCAAACAAATTAGAATACTTTTTTATTGCTGAGAATTTACTTATGTATTGCACTTCAAGTCAGATAGAAATTATTGCTCTTCTCTGTTGTTTCCTGACTTTTCTCATGGCACTCTGGAATAAGAGGCTCTGAGGAGAAAATGATCATTTCCTTACCTTTGACTATAATTAAAATCAATTTCTGTGAGCAAAAACTTTCCCCCACCCCAAATCACCAGGAGACACCAGTTTTCAGCCTGAAATTTAGCACATTGAACTGTGGCAAATGGTGGCAGGTGGGGCCTCATAAAATGTGTGTCCTCAGACTGAGCCTTCACATCATAAAGTCAATGCATCTGATTAAGCCTCCATGGGTCTGCTTGATGATTCTGTCTCATCAACCAGAAAAGATGGATGAGATGCTTATTCTGTCTATCCAACTTTCCCAACATTTATTAACATTAAGTGAAAACTGGTAGAGATTTCTTCAGTCTTGAGAAAAAAATTAATGAACGTACTAACCTGGAAATTATGAAAGAAAACTACCAGCCATATATATAGATGCCCATGAACATTCCAAAGAACAGACTGGAAATGTCTGACCACTGACTTCCAAAGTTTTAATGTTATTTCATTATACACGTTGTTGTGTGTAAATTTGATTCACTTACTATGTCTAAGCAACTTACAATCTAAAATACATAAGTCTAGTTAATCTGTGGGAGAATCAAGCAAAGCAGTATTTCACGGCATCGTGAAATGACATCTATAATATTCAGGTGCTCAGCGGTCTTACCTACTTTGAGAATAATTATTAGTTAAAATGAATTGTAATTCTTGCAATCCTACACACGTCTTCATTTTAGAGAGGTCCCTCTTGGGTGCCTTTATATTCATTAAAACGAGTAACTCAGCTTATAACTAATGAATTTATGCGTGTCTTTCAGACACATGTTAAATAGGGAAGCACTTGAAACTAGATGCTTCAAGTGTATCCACGGGATGGATGGACCCTCATAAAAAGTCAGTAATTTCTTGAACCTAAACCTCAGTGGAGTTTTTCCACCGAAAGATGTTTTGGTTCTGAGTTCAACGCTTTTAACTGCTATGGAAATGAGCTGTCTGTCCTGGTCAGGCTTTGCTCAGTCCTGCTGAGATTTCTCTGCAGAGGCAGGGGGCTGTCGAGGGTCACTGAGTTTCTTTCCAGTACTCAGCTTTTCTTGACTTTGACAAGCACAGGTGAAAGACTCGCTGACTCATGGGTTTTGGGATCTCTGTCAATCTTCTGCCATCCAGAAGAGGAAGAAATAAAGGAGAGTTCTAGAAAAAGCCAGTATGAGCTTTTTTTTTTTTGGTAAAATTTATATTTTTGAAATAGTTCAAATAATGCATCCGATGTTAGCTGGAAAATGGGAAAAATATGACCAAGGAAGCAAATAAAAAATGGCACTGTGAACCAAAACCTGATGTTTCACTCCCAAAATGCTTTTGGCATAAAATATATGATCTAATAGGAATCACTCTCAATATGCACTTTTATCTTTTGTTCAACTTCACATAAAATCATGACTATTATTCATATGTATTCAGATGTTCATTTTAATTCTTAAACCTTAGTGAGGGTGCTTGTGTCATAGTTTGTGAAACCAATATTTCAACCTCTGGGTTGAAGTCATCCCTGTGTGGTGGACAGACTCTAACGTGGTGCCCATTGATGCCATTTCACACCTCTGAGTACTCTCCTTCCCTACAGGGCAGGCACAGGATCTGGGACACACTTCTAATCAGTAGTAGACAGCATAAAGATTGTACCGTCTGCCTTGCTAGAAAATTCTGTTACTGACAGCAAACTGCCATGCTATGAGCACACCAGCACCACATGGCAAGGAACTGAGCGTGGCCTCCAGCTGACACTCACTGAGAAATCAGCACCCACAGTTTGGCAGCCTGCAGTGAGCTAGATGTTACTCAGGCAGAGCTTTCCCCAGCTGAGCCTCAGATAAGACCCCAGCCCTGGCCAAAGCCTTGATTGTAGCCTTGGGAGAGTTGCAGCTAACCCGTGCCTGGACTCCTGGCTGACAGGGCTGTGACATAATAAACACGTGCCAAATTTTTGATAATATTGCTATGTTACAATAGATCACCAGTAAAAAGTTACAGATACTGAGATGAACCACACTGTGCAAAAATCACTGCTCTGCTCTAAGTCGACCTCTGAGAACATAACTTCAGATTATTACCGGCGTAAAAGGGCAGTGCGCTAAATGTTGTAATAAGTCTGAGGTTGAAAAAGTATTTGAATATCCCAAAAGAATATCCCAAAAGAAAAAAAAACATAATAAGAATAATTTAACCCTGGAAAATTTGAGTAATCTGCTATCACCAACTTAGTAAGAAAATCATAAATGATCTTAAATAGCAATTGTCACTGTATGCCAGGCACTATTCTAAAAAGCACTTTACCCTGTTTAACTTACACTGAATTTGCTGCGAGAACTGTATTGTTATCCCAAATTTCCAGGGGATTAATCTGAGATGAAAGGGGGATTTGCCAACCTGCCCAGCACCCCGAAGCTCCTAAAGTGTGGAGCTGAGGTTCTGAACCAGGGAGGGACTCAAAAGTGCTTGCTAGATAAACAGGCACTGTATACCGACATGCTGTTATAAATAAGTTATACAAGATGAAAAATATCACCAAAATAGCCTTCTAGTTCTCACTTGGTACTACTAGATTTCATCAAAATTCTGTTGACCTTGGGCACTTTGTTCCCTTATTCATCAAGCAAATATGAACCGATCATTTGCTAAGGACAGGTATTTTACAAAGCTTTGGACATGATAGTCAAAAAATATACAATATAGGGGCACCTGGGTGGCTCAGTCAGTTGAGCGTCTGACTTCGGCTCAGGTCATGATCTCACGGTTCGTGGGTTCGAGCCCCGCATTGGGCTCTGTGCTGACAGCTCGGAGCCTGGCGCCTGCTTCAGATTCTGTGTCTCCCTCTCTCTCTGCCCCTCCCCCACTCATGCTCTGTTACTCTCTGCCTCAATATTAAGTAAACACAAACAAATTAAAAATATGTATATATATGGGTTCAGAGCATGTCTCCAGGGGGAAAGACCTGTATTGTAGACACAGTTCCACAGTGAAAAGTGCTCTGGAACAAAACACATCGTTGTCGGAGAGGATGTAATAAAGGCTATGTGAGGAGTGAGGTCAGGCTTCTTTGCGGAAGTCGTTTCCTCTGACCCCTGAAGGGTAAATACCAATTAGCTACACGGAGATAAAGAGGTCAGCCTCTCAGGCACAGGGCCAGCATGTGCCTGCCCTCACCCTGGGAATCATAGTTATTCCAAACACGTGGAAGATGCCGTGTGTTTTTTCAACCACACAATGAGACAGTGGCAGAAAATACAGCAGGTGAGACTTGCATGTACAGAACCTGAGAAGCTATATAGATCTAAATATTTCATCTTTTTTTAAAACTAAAAGACAACACTTGAATAGTTTTTTTTTAAAGTTTATTTATGTTGAGAGAGAGCACCAGCGGGGAAGGGGCAGAGAGAGAGGGAGGGAATCCCAAGCAGGCTCAACACTGAGAGCGCTGATCCTGATGCGGGGCTCGAACTCACGAACCGTGAGATCATGACCTGAGCCAAAACCAAGCATTAGACACTTAACTGACTGAACCTTCCAGGTGCCCCAATAATTGGATAGATTTAAGCAAGGAAGCCTCCTGCTCATCTTTGTATCTGACATAAGGTATCTTAGGATAATGCCGCTTATGGAACAAGCAGGGTCCATATGCGCCGATCCTCATAAGCTGGTCAGCTGGGACAGCTGGACAAAATTCAAAAACTGCCTACGTGTGGGCTGAAGAGCTAATACAGTGTCAAGAATTCCTGGGATAGACTTTTCAACCCTGAGCCCCAGGGCATGTGTCTTAATCCGTTCAGGCTGCTCTAACAAAGCTCCGTAGATTGAGTGGCTTATCACAACAGAAATTTATTTCTCACCATGCTGGAGGCCAGAACTGTGAGACCCAGGTGCCATCTTAGGTTCTGGAGAGGACCTGCTTCCTGGTTTCTAGACTGCCATCCTCTTGCTCTGGGCTCTCACGGTTGAAAGTGCTCTGGAGCTCGCTGGGGATCTGCTTTCTAAGGGCACTGATTTCTTTCATGAGGGCTCTCCTTTTATGACCTTATCACCTAAAGGCTCCACCTCCTAATCCCATCATATGGGGGTTACAATTGGAATAAATTAATCTTAGGGGAAACACAAACATCCAGTCTGTAGCAAAGTGGAACCAAGTTGGAGGGTCTGTTTTTGTCTCCAAAGCCAATTCTAGCATAGGAACCCGAGAGTCTAGAGTCTGAGACCCAGGTTGTTAAAGTCTCTCCAGGTTCGGGGATTGGTGTTCAGGGCCCCCTTAAGGATTGGGGACTAGCCCTGGAGAGCCCTTTTCACATGAGGTGGGACTAGCTAAGTTTTCCCCAAAGGAAGGATGAACGAGAGACAGAAACATGCACAGACTGCCTTGAAACTTTAAAGTACCTGTCTCTGAACATGGATTAAGAATCTTAGTGCCAGGCACCTGACAGAAACCTATGCAATTCCTTATTAAAATATTACCCTAGCCCTCAAGTTACCTTGCCCACCCATGTGGTCATGTACAGTTTAAGGTTACTGTATATTAAATGAGGGATATGGAGAAAACTATTGTGCCTTCAGCAGAAGGCAGGGTCCAACAAAGTAAGTAATAACCACCACGGAAGCCTGTTTTAGCTTGTTTGCTGAAGTCTGCTGCATTAGTAGATTCATCCTGTAAGTTCCATGAGAAGGCCTACAACTTTTCCAAATCCGTAAAGCCAGCCTTAGGTCAATATGGCTGAAAAACAAAATAAAACATGGGGCGCCTGGGGGGCTCGGCCGGTTAAGTGCCTGACTTCGGCTCAGGTCATGATCCCAGTTTGTGGGTTCGAGCCCCACGTCAGGCTCTGTGCTGACAGCTCAGAGCCTGGAGCCTGTTTCAGATTCTGTGTCTCCCTCTCTCTCTGCCCCTCCCCTGCTCATGCTCTGTTTCTCTCTGTCTCAAAAATAAATAAACATAAAAACAGAGAAAAACAAAACAATAACATGGGGCAGAGGTTGCAGTATGTTTGATTTAAAGTGAATATTCAAGCTCTGTGGACGCGTCTGTTCATGGGGCCATCTTGCAGGTGTGCGCTGTATATCCTGACATTTTCTGTCACCCACATGACTACCTCTTACCGGCATGCCATAATGTAGATACAGTTTCTCGAGATTTCCCTTTGAGATCTGATTCTAGCCTCCCATTTAGGCGTCAGTTGCTAATGCTCTGGACGTCACACCTGTTTATTTGTTGCACCATAACCTAGTGCTGACATACGACTGCTTTACATAACGTATTAAATCTGCTTGAAATGCCCTTTCTCTCCATACCCCTTGCTTTCCTATAAAAACAAACAAAAAGCCGACGACAACAACAACAACCCTTGCTTATCCTTCAGTGTCCAGTTTGTGGAATTTTCTTCAACGTTCTTGGTTAGGAACTCCATAACATTTTATGAAATTCTTCTTCCTAAAATCCTCCTTATAACATTGTTTAAACTGTCCCCATCCTTGGGATGAGTGAGGGGCTTAAGGACTTCTGCAACTTGTTAATAGATATTTCCCCTAAAAATTGCATTTTGATCCATTTCAGAACTCATTTGATAACTGATATCGATTGCATCTTGGCACGTCAGTCCAAACTTTCGACTTAACATTTTGTAACAGTAATTGTGTGAAGATTATTGTCACACAGGCTTGTGTTTTGCACCAGACCAGAAGCTGCAACTATGTTCCATTTATCTTTTCAACTTAATTTGGGTTCTTACTTGTATGTCACTGTCCCAGAAGGGCCTTTCCTGACTTTCATACCTAAAGTAGCATTCCCAGTTATTTGTCATTCAAGACCAGAAAGAGATAAAAATCGTTTCTTACTGAGGAATATAAAATTCAGAAAGCAAGGACATTTACCTTTTGTTCTTCATGGCAGTTCTAGCCCCTCCCAGTTCCTGGCATAAATTGCTGAGGGGGTATGTGTTTAAAGAAAGAATGGATAGATAGATGACTGGATAATGGGTACATAAACAAATCTTCCTGGGTAATAAGTATTTAATAAACATCTCTCAGGGCACCTGGGTGGCTCAGTCGGGTAAGTGTCTGGCTTCGGCTCAGGTCATGATCTCACAGTTCGTGGGTTCGAGCCCCGCGTTCAGGCTCTGTGCTGACAGCTAGGTCAGAGCCTGGAGCCTGTTTCAGATTCTGGATCTCCCTCTCTCTCTGACCCTCCCCTGCTCATGCTGTCTCTCTCAAAAATAAATAAAAAACATTAAAAAAATTAAAAAAACATCTGTCAAATGAATATTCTTAGAATGCGCTAAGATGTCAGCCCTTACCAGATACAGTACAAAAACCTTTATTATTAGGCAACAAGGAAAAACAGTAAAATTTTAGGCCAGAAAAAGTCAAATTCTCTAGCCTGTGACATTCTTTATTCTAACACTTCTTCTACTCTTACTAGTATCATAAAAATTGACTTATTTTATTAAAGGGTTACTATATACCTAGTAATATATGCTTCTGGGTTATTTGCACTACAGGATTAAAAGGTAGATTTTTAAAACTAATTTTTGATGGAGAATAGTGACAATATAGATAACTACTGAGTATTTAACTGCATGTCAGGCTGCCTTTTGATTGCTTTTCATTACTCATTTCGTCTTCATGACCACACAATGAACTGGATACTGTCTCACTGTTTACAAATTCATTAAGTGAGAGTCCAAAAAATTACACAACCCGATTGTGTAATTTGTGAAGATAGCAAATTCCCATTTCTTATCCTAATTTTCTCTAACCCCGAAGTCTCTGTTCTTTCTACTGTCTTGGGTTCTATTGCAAGACCTACAGTAGCAATAGTTGAAGTCATCCATTTGTGGGAAAAATATTCCTCCAAATTCCTCCTCGTATTCTCTCTGCACTGTTTGACAAATGATTTTGTTTGAAGACAATGAGAGTCCACGTGACTCGTCTGACTTGTTTGGGGTTTGCTCATTTCACTTGAAGTTGCCTGTAAATAAGCATGTCTGCTAGAAATGTCAAGAAACTTCTCAAAATCATAAAAGGGTCAAGCAGAGAAGCATCCCACTTTGCTCAGCCATGCTGTGTTCCCTGTGACTTGAACAAAGAGAAGACAGTTCAGCCAATTAAAGAACCATGTTAAAGTCAGAATAAGAAACAGAGACCTACAAGCCAAACTAATGACAAACTCAGTCTTAAAGATACGAGAATAGAGGGAACGTACACAGATTAATAATAGTTACCTACGTTATAAAAGCACCTCTCTCCCGAATTGTTATAATTTGGGATTACTGTGTAACAGATGTGAACAAATATTCTTTCTAAAACACTCCCGAGAGGTTTTTATTCTTTAGTCTCTATAATTATGCTGTAGGGCAGGAAATAATGAAAGGAAAATAAATACTGGGTATTTAAATACCTTCTTTTATATTTTAAATATGAGAATATCATGAATAATAGTCTTTCCACAGCCTGACTGGAACAAGGCCTTTTCATTTCCTGCTTAGTTCTAACCCAAAGCCAAAACAACATCTTTAAAAAAATTATTTTGTGTATCAACAGAAAATTCCCGACACAACTCTTACCCCCACAATGGGCAGATTTTTTTTTATATCAAAGTGCTTTATGCATCCGTTGTAATTTTACAGTAAAATATAATTATGTCTTCATGTATTCAGTAAGTATGAATTTAGTTCCTCCTAGGCACCAGGCACTCTTGTAAGTACTGATAATTTATTGATTCATAAAATAAATCATCTCAGCACTTGAGGAATTTTCATTCTAATTGAAGAAAAGAGAAAATAAATTCACAAAGGAACACAAAAGGAAGCATTGATGAATGCAGTAAAAATCTGGAAGATAAAAGTGGTATTGTTATGGAAAGTGGCAGGTATGGTTTCTTTTGGTCTCTGCAGAGGGAAGATATGTATAAACTGTCCTCTAAGTGTTGTCACGCAAAAATCAGGAAGAAGCTTTGAAAGGGAAGAAGATCAAGTCTGATGTCTCCGAGGTGGGAACAAATTATTGTCCAGGAAACAGGAAGTAGGCCAATGTGTCTTGATCATGGTAAATGGGAGAATAAGGAACAGAATTTGGTGATCACAGAGGACCTTAAAGACCATAAATATGTTTGATTTAATTGTATCTGGATAGTTTTAAGGAGAGGAGTGCATTCTCTGATTAATTTTGTAGGCTTGATCTATATCAATAGCAATGAAAACAGAAATGTAAAAATAGAATATATGTTTTGGAGACAGAGGTGTCAGAATTTATTGATGGATTGGACATGAGAGTTCAAAAGAGAAATCAAGGATGACTCTTAGGTTCTGGGTCTTAATATCTGTATAAATGGTGATTCAGTGTAGTGTAGGCCAAAGAATCAATAGTTCTGTTTCAGTCAGAATAATCCTGAAAGAGCTAATAGATGAGATGTCAAATGGGCAGTTGAATATAATGTAGCAGAGAGAAAAGTCTGGCTCTTGAAATATACACTTGAGTCATATATAAATAATACTCGAAGCGAGTGGGCTGTATAAGATCATTTAGGAGAAAGAGTATAAAAAGAAAGCAAAGAAAATTAAGTGCATAGCTCTGGGGCATGCCAGCATCTAAAGATCGCTAGGTGAACTTTCACTTCTGCCCATGAAGGATTAACTGTTGCAGGCATTGCCACTCTGCCAATATATCACTAGAAAACTGAATAAAACATACAAAACTATTTTCAGACATTGCACAATAGGCAATGCCTAATTGCAAGGATGAAATCTCCACCAAGAGGGAAATCAATGAACTGAACCCTATGGTTTGCCCAAGCTTACCACCTGAGGACAGTTGTCAGGCTGTTCCATAGGAGGGGAACTCTGAGCCCTGGAATCCTGCTAAATTGAGAGTAGAGAATGGATTTCAAGGAAAAAGAGTCAGCTAGCATTTGCAGAACTGAGGACTAGAGAAGAGAGCATTTCAGAAAGAGGGCTCTAGATGTCTGCAGAAAAGTCCTTGAGACCTGTGCTGAATGTCATGATCTGCCCATGGGAGGTGAAACTGTATGGGGGCGGGCAAAGCATTCCTAGAATGTATGGAGTCATAAATCCCCAGAGCTCACAAAGGACTGTAAATATTCCTGTCCCCACTAGCCCACCTGGAGAGACCATGCAATCCACACTAGTCACGAGGGCATCCCATTAGCAGTCATCCTACCAAATCTTAAAGGAAAATATGAAAATGATCCAACTATCACAAATCACTTTGTTAGATGACAAAGTTATATGTAAAGAAATAAAACAAAATTCAGCACCTAACAACATAAAATTCACATTTGGGATCCCATCAAAAATCACCAGCCATGCAATGAGACAAGAGAATATGATCCACATTCAGAATAAACTTGATCAATAGATGGAGAAATGTTAGAAATGAAGCCATAAACTGCCTGTTATAAAAAGTGCAAATCAAGCATATAGAGAAAACATCAATATAATGAGAAAATGGACAATATAAAAAGATTGAAATTTAACTTATATATGTGAAAAACACATCTAAGATGAAAAATATCCCAAATGGCAGTAATAGCAGATGAGACGCCGCCAAAGAAATAGTAAATTTGAAAATCTTACGAGATAAACCATCTAAAATAAAATTCAAAAAAAAAAGGAAAAAAGATGGAAAAAACAGAGCATGAATACTGATGAAAAAATATAGAGTCATACAATATACATGAAACTGGAGTATCCAGCAGTAGGAGCAGAAAATTATTGAAAGAATAGACCATTATGTTTCCCAAATGTGATGGAAAAATAAAACCCCAAGGTCAAAGAAACTTAATCTAAGAGAAGATATGAAAACAAATATTACAATAAAGCTCTCATTCCTAAATTTCTGGGATGTCTGGGTGATTCCATTTGTTAAGTGTCTGATCCTTAATTTCACTTCAGGTTATGATCTCAGGGTCATGAGGTCGAGCCCTACATTGGGCTCCACACTGTGCATGGAGCCCGCTTAAGATCCTGTCAAAAAAACACTTCTGAAAACTAGTGATGAATTTTACACATACATATCTATCTATGTATATGTATTATATGTTTATATAGATAGATTATATATAAATATATTCATTCCAGGGAATAAAGGATATATTATGTCAAAGACAAAAATATTCTTTTTTCAGAATTCATTCAGCAGACTTATTATCAGAATCAAGAAAGTCAGAAGAATTTGGAAAGACATATTTAAATTCTTCAAAATAAAGATTAAAAAGTGCCCAACTAGGGGCGCCAGGGTGGCTCAGTTGGTTAAGCGGCTCAGATCATGATCTCATCATAGTCCATGGGTTCGAGCCCTGCGTTGAGCCCTGTGCTGACAGCTCAGAGCCTGGAGCCTGCTTCAGATTCTGTGTCTCCCTCTTTCTCTGTCCCTCCCCTGCTCACTCTCTGTCTCTCTCTCTCTCTCAAAATAAAATAAAGACATAAAAAAAAATTTTAAACTAAAAAGTGCCCAACTATACTCAGAGAAAATGTCTTCCAAAACTGAATGAAAAATTAAAACATTTTAGATTAATAAAAGTTAAATTAATTGTGAACATTTCTAGATTATTAATAAAATAAAAAAGGAAACTCTTCAAGAAGAAGAAAATGTATGCCAAAGGGAAATGTAGCTATACAACAACAAAAATGAAAATTACCAAAAATGGTAAATTAGCAAGTAAATGTTGGAAAACATTATTTTCATTTTGAATCTTTTAAAAAGATAATTGATCTTTTGAAACAAAAATAAGAACAGTGTATTTTATATTTATAACATTTAATGTGATAAAGTCAAAATTGAAGGCTTTAACATAGGGCATGAGCTATTGGAAAACAAGACTTGCCAATGTACATAAGTTAAATACATATATTGGAAAGATCTAACAGTCAAGCCTATAAAAGACAAAGGAAGAGCCAATGAATGTATAGTAGAAAACATACAAGAAAGTATAAGATCAGAGAAGCCTTAAAAGTTAAAGAAAATGAGAATGAGCAATTCATGTCAAATGTTGCTGATTACCTATTTCACTCCTTGATTTAAAAAACAGAACTACCCTACAAGCCAGTAATTCCACTACTAGGTATTTATCCAAAGGTTATAAAAATGTTGACAGAAAGGGGCACATGCACCCCAATGTTTATAGCAGTGCTGTCAACAACAGCCAAATTATGGAAAGAGCCCAAATGTTCATTGACTGAAGATGGATAAAGAAGATGTGGCATATATACAATGGAATATTGGTGATCAAAAAGGATGAAATCTTGCCATTTGCAACATGAATGGAACTAGAGGGTATTTTGCTAAGTGAAATAAGTCAGAGAAAGACAAGCATCATGTCATTTCACTCATCTGTGGAAGTTAAAAAACACTAGAGTTGAACATAAAGGAAGGGAAGGAAAAATAAGATAAAAGCAGAGAGGGAGGCAAACCATAAGAGACTCTTAAATATGGAGAACAGATTGAGGGTTGCTGGAGAGGAGGTGGGTTGGGGGATGAGCCAGATGGGTGATGGGCATTAAGGAGGGGACTTGTTGGGATGAACATTGGGGGTTTTATGTAAGTGATGAGTCACTGGGTTCTACTCCTGAAACCAATACTACACTGTATGTTAACCCTCTTGAATTTTAATTAATTAATTAATTAAATGATAAATAAGATAAAATATTAAAATGAAGGATTATAATCAGCCAAGCATCCCAGCACAAATTGGGAATAAAAGACAAACCCAGGATGTTTTATTTAATGTAATGGTAAGTGAACAGGTTGAGTAACTGTAGGGGACTGGAAGTCCCCTGGGCCGATTGTGAGGTATTGCGCCAAGAGGCTAATTGCAAAACACACCTGGCGCCAGACTCCCCACTGTGGCTGTTTATCTCTCCTGACTCAGGTGGGGGTTTACACAATGAAGCTTTCAGTACTTTTCCACTCTACCTTCCCTGAGTCACGCGCTCAATGCCGGTAGCCCACCTCCTCATTATTGCTCTAGCCAATCATAATCAGTTGTATGCTTTCAAGCCACTCCTCTTTCCACATACTATATATACCCCTGTAAAACACTCAATAAACGGACTTGATCAGCAACTGCAGACTTGTCCCCTTGTCTCTCCTTGTTCCACTCACCCCTCCCCCACAGGAACCGTTCGTTGTGGGTCGCGGGCCGACTCAAGTAACATGTGGTAGAGAATTGACCATTTGTGTTTAGCATGATGTCTGTAGTTGGCGACCCAGTCGGAGCTGCTTGGGATAGTAATGAAAATTAAGGGTTTAGGATATGTGGTAAATTAAGTAGATTGGAGAAGATATTCCACATATTTATATAGTTGCTGTCCTGTGTCTCTGATCAAAATAACATCAAATGTGTGGGTACAATCCAACATTTGCAGGGAAAATAAGAATAATTTGTTTGAAATAAATGAAAATTGCATTGTTATTGTCACTTAGGATAAGGACACAGTAAAAATAAGTATCTTTTAAAAAATTTTTTGTGTTTACTTATTTTTGAGAGAGAGAGAGAGAGAGACAGAGCATGAGCAGAGGAGGGGCAGAGAGAAAGGGAGGCACAGAATCCAAAGCAGGCTCCAGGTTCTCAGCTGTCACAACAGAGTCTGATGCAGGGCTCGAACCCACAAACCAGGAAATCATGACCTGAGCCGAAGTTGGACACTTCACCGACAGAGCCACCCAGGCACTCTGGTATCCTTTTTAATAAAAATTTTCTGTGAAGATAAACAAGTAAAGAGTTAAGCAAAGGAGGCTGTTAGTTTCATTGATGTTTTGCATTTTATAGATGACATTGAGTGTTTTCCTTAAATTTATAATGACTCTAGACACAGAGAGGTTTATAATTTAGATAAACATACTAGGCTTTGGGAAGAGGTAGGTTTTCTGTAGTTCAAATGGACGGTTTGTTTTAGGTGAAGTAGACGTGTCCCCTGTAACAAGAGGGAATGAAGGACATGCATATGCAGATGAGGGTAGCAGAGTAGAGTTACTGGTGATAGCAGGAAGGTGTTTTAAAGTGCTCATGACAGTTTTCTCTACAAACGAGGAGGCAAAGTCTTCAACAGACACTGAGAATTGGGGAAGGGCTACTGAGGTTTTGAGGAGAGAAGTGTAAGAATGGAATGATCATCTTGGGGAACGGAACAACAGGTGCCGTGGACCTATAAGAAGGTTCTCTGGTCGTGATGCATGATGGTTTGAAATCTTTGGTTTTAGGCAGGCAGTGAGACTCATACAGGTGAAGTGGAGAGCTTTCAGCAGAGTTCTTGTGTTGGTGGGCGTGGCGGGGGAGAAGGCACCTGAGTCGAGACTGGGAGGGATTGATGATTATAGTTCAAGTCAGGAGAGGGAGTAAGTGATGACACGAGGGCAGGGTGATCAATTTTTTAAAATAATAAACTAGTGATAGGTAAAGGAATGAATATCTCAACTGATAGAGTATCTCAATAGAATAGATAGAATATCTCAATTGAATATTGCAAATTGATAGATTAGTCTGAAGTATTGCAAGAGTAAGTGATGTTCATCGAGGGAGACGTTCAAAGCCACAAGATTGGAGTGTGTATCCTATCCAGTACATGGCAGTGGAACCATGTGGCATAGATGGGCTCTAAGGGAAAGATGATGAAAGCCAACAGCTCAAGCAACTGAGATAGCAGGATATTGAATGGGTCACCTACATATGTGATTTTTAATCATATCACACCTAATGCTCTCTTTCATAACAGTTTTTTTAAGTCACAAAAAATTAGAAGTAAATATTTATAACCTGTATCACAGATGTAGGGCCAATCCCTTCTATTATAAAAGCACTTTTAAAAAGGAAGAGAGAGTAGAGTTTGTTCTTGATCAGTACACTCCACCCCAGCTGTCTTGTTAAACACGACTTAAAGCCTGGATAGAATGTATGGATGAGTTATTTGAGGACTCTAAAAAGTAAACAGTGGGGTGCCTGAGTGGCTCAGTCAGTTAAGTGTCCGACTATTGGTTTCGGCTCAGATCATGATCTCAACGGTTCATGAGTTCAAGCAATGGGGATCTTCTCTCCCTCTCTCTCTGCCCCTCTCCTGATTGCTCTCTCTCTCAAAATAAATGAATAAACCTAAACAAAATTTTAAATAGTAATAATATTGGAAGTGAAATCAGAATTCTGACTACTACTTTTATAGACTGATTTATTTCCTCAAAATCCATATGTTGAAGTCCTAAACCCCAGTACAACTGTATTTGGATATAAGGCCTTTCAGGAAGTAATTGAGGTGAAAGAGGTCTTAAGGGTGAGGTCCTAATCCAATAGGTCTGGTGTCCTTATAAAAGGAGGAAGAGACACAGGAGTGAACATACAGTGAAATGGCCATGCTAGGACCCAACAAGAAGATGGCAGTCTCCAAGCCAAGGTGAGAGGCCTAATCAGAAATCAGCCCTGCCTGGTGCACCTGGAGAGTCAGTCAGTTAAGTGTCCAACTTCGGCTCAGGTCATGAACTAGCCGTTCATGAGTTGGATCCCCGCATCAGACTCTGTGCTGACAGCTCAGCCTGGAGCCTGCTTCAGATCCTGTGTCTCCCTCTCTCTCTGACCTTCCATTCTCTCTCTCTGTCTCTCTCTCTGTCTCTCTCTTTCTCTCTCTCTTTCTCTCTCTCAAAAATAAATAAAGATTAAAAATTAAAAAAAAAACATCCCTGCCAACACCTTCATCTTTGATTTCCAGCCTCCAGGACTATGAGAAATCTGTTTCTGTTGTTTAATTTAAGCCCCCTAGTCTGTGGTGTTATGTTATACAACCTGAGAAGGCTGGAATAACTATGAAACCAGCCTAAACAATCCAAAACATCTCTGGATATGAAGAATCTAGAAAATTCCAGTTTGCATGGGAAAAGTAAATCAATAGATACCAACACAGAGATGACACATTGGGATTTTGTGACAGAAACTTTAAAACAGCTATTCTACAAATGCTCCAGTAAGCTGTGGAAAATGTTAATGAAATAAAAATCATTATTAAAAGAATGAATGATTAAAAAAAAAAAAACACACTAGCTGGACCCCTGAGTGGCTCAATTGGTTAAGTGTTCAACTTCAGCTCTGGTCATAATCTCACGGTTCATGAGTTCAAGCCCTGCATCGGGCTTTCTGCTGTCAGGGCCAAGCCTGCCTCAGATGCTCTGTCCTGTCTCTGTCTGTCTGTCTGTCTCTCTCTCAAATAAATAAACATTAAAAATGCATTGGATGGGCTCAACAGCAAAGTGGAAATATCAAAAAAGAAGTCTGTGTACTGCAAGAAAAAATAAAAAGAAATTATTCAGTCTGAACAAAAAAGAGAAAAGATAAGAAATAAGCAGAATCTCAGTCTTCCAGGACAAAACAAAATATACAATATTTGTGTCAGTGGAATCCCAGACAGAGAGAAGAAAAATGTCGTTTTAAAAAGATATAAACCCACAACGTCAAGAAACTCAGCAGACTCCAAACAAGATAAACCCAAAGAAATAAACATCTAGACATGGCAAAATTAAATTGAAAGCTAATGAAAACAACACTTGCAAGCAGGGAAAAATGACATATTTTTTGTATATGTAGAAAAATGATGATTCAAATTACTACAGATTTCTCATCAGAAACCATTGAAGCCAAAAGGAAATGGCACAACATATTTCAAGCACAAAAGGAAAGAACCTGCCAATCCAAAATTCTATATTCAGTGAAAATATCATTCATGAATTCATGAAATGTAGACATTTTTAAGTGAAGGAAAACTAGTATATGTTGCAAGCATGCCATTTTTTTTATTCATTCATCTATTTATAAAAAAAAAAAGCATTTTGAGCATCTGTTGTGTACAGGGTTCTTTTTAAGGTACAAGATAGCATAATGTTGGCTATAGATATACATTCTGTAGTCATTCAAGCTCAGAGATTACTTGGAATATGTTGATTTAAGATGAGAATTGAAGAGGGGCTGGCTGGGTGGCTCAGTCAGTTAAGTGTTGGGCTTTGGCTCAGGTCATGATTTCATGTTTCATGAGTTCAAGCCCCACATCGGGCTCTGTGCTGACAGTGCAGAGCTTGCTTGGGATTCTAGCTTTCTCCCCTCTCTGCTCCTCCCTGACTTGTGCCTTCTCTCTCTCTCTCCAAATAAATAAACTTAAAAAAAGAGAGAGAGAAATGGGGTGACTAGGTGGCTCAGTCAGTTAAGCATCCCGACTTCAGCTCAGGTCATGATCTCACGGTTTGTGAGTTGGAGCCCCACATCGGGCTCTGTGCTAACAGCTCAGAGCCTGGAGCCTGCTTCGAATTCTGTGTCTTTTTCTCTCTGCCTCAACACCACTTGTGTTCTGTCTCTTAAAAATAAATAAAGGTAAAAATAAATAAATAAAAAAAGATAAATTTGAGGGCAAAACACAGCATCAGTTTCTCAAAGGGGAGGTAAGAGTGGTCTCTGTAGAGACTTTCCACTATGGTTTCCGCAGCTGCACATGGCTGTTGATCACTTGAAGTGTAAAGAGTCTGAAGTGAGACATTCTGTAGTTATAAGATACACATCAGAATTCATAGGTGCACTGTGAAAGCAGAGTGCAAAATATCAATATTTTTTAATGTACTATTTTGGCTATATATAATTAGTATTATTAGAAATAATTTCTCCCATTTCTTTTTACTTTTAAATGTGTACAATTCTAACACCAAACCTCAGTATGTATGGTTTTTCATACCACCAAGTGATTCTCTGATACCAACTGGCTGTTTCTCATATTTAACTCAATTTTGCCACTATCTACCTCGAGGCAGCATCAGATCCCACAGATAACTGCCCGTTCTTTTAACGAAATGCTAAAGGAGCACTCCAGGTTGGAAGGAAAATGATACTGATAGGAATGGGGATGCTTAAGAATGACAGAATTCTAGGTTTTCTTTTTTTTTTTTTTACTTGTAATATTTGGAGTTGTGCAGTTTTACTTTTCCCTATTTGTTATTTTGTATTGTTTTTCAGGGGACATATTGGGAAAGTAACCTAGGTATTAGCTGCTATGGTCTTGAGCCTGGAAGCCTCAAATATAAATTTAATTAATGATTTTAATTTTAATCATAATATTGAGGCTAGGAGGCAATATAAAGTGAGTTATCCAACTGAATGCCATTCAAACAGAAGTGAGATTGAATAACCTCTTAAACCACCTTAAAAACATGTATACTTACATTTAGTAAAGCATAAATGACATATTTTAGACAATTGACATATTTTAGACCTTTCCTCTGTTCTTGTATCATACTAGCTTTGGTCTGTTTTTCATGGCCCATTATAAAAATGATCTTTGCTAGATAAACTATCTGATGTGAAACTTAGGCATTGGTCATACACAAGTAATTTCCAAGGTAAAATTTCTTTGTCGTTATTACAATGAGAGACCTCCAAATCCAATAATGTATATTGTTCCACAGCTTCATCCAAGGGTAACTCTCAAGAGAAGCCTTATTCATAATCCTGTGTGATACACAATTGAGTCAGTGTATTGAAACCATTATCTGGCAATTATACTGAACACTCAACACAAGTATTTAGGTCAACTTTTTGAGAGAGATCTTTTTGAGAGATCTTTCAGACAGATCCCACTGAATAGATCAGAATTTAGGAAAGGTAACCCTAGATGCTCTAACAATTACTGTTCAATGAAATGAAAACTTAAATTTGAAGGAGCTCATTTTAAAAACACCATTCCTCACTGAACAACTTCACCAAAATAAAAAAATATCGAGTCAATTTTCAAGGAAATTATCTAATAAATCAAGATAGTATTCACATTGTCAAAGAAATTAAAATCACAGTGAAATTCCTCGAATGGAGAACAACTGTGTGAATCATATTAAAACACAAATTCCTTTCAATACTTAAAACTAATGGCCATATAAGTCGAGGTTACTTTAACTTTGTTTGAAAACAAAAAACAAAAAACAAACCAAAAAAACAGGATGAAAGAGAGGAAAATGTAATAAAAGTTCACAGAAAGGAGAAAGCTCAGGGAGATGGAGAGGGTAATGTCAGTTTTGATGTTGTAATTTAATCAAACTGAATTTTTATTAGATTTCTTCTACTTGGGTTTCCAGAAGCACACCTGCCCAATATCCTATTTGTTGACCAGCACCAAATTCAGTATCCATTAAAAGGAGTATATGGTCTACACTCACAACATTTGTAAGAAGAAGAGTCTAAGAAGCATTAGCATGTACAAAATGGCACATTAGAGTTATATTCTTTTCAAATAACTATATGATGTGCTAGAAATAAAATAATACAGAGAACTCTCAGTGAAAAGGAGTACTCTTTCCTCACAAAATCCTCTTCATCCCCCTTCTAACTCTTCCTAAGAAAATTTTAAAATTTTCTCAGATGCTGTGTCTCCCTCTCTGTCTGCCCCTCCCCACTCACACTGTCTGTCTGTCTGTCTCTCTCTCTCTTAAAAATAAATAAACATTAAATTTCTTTTTGTTTTAAAGGGGCACCTGGGTGGCTCAGTTGATTAAGCATCAGACTTCAGCTCAGGGCTTGATCTCACAGTTCATGAGTTAGTTTGAACCCCATATCAGGCTCTGTGCTGATAGCTCAGATCCTGGAGCCTACTTTGGATTCTGTGTCTCCCTCTGTCTCTCTGTTCCTCCCCCACTCACAATCTCAATCGCTTGCTTGCTCGCTCTCTCTCTCTCTCTCTCTCTCTCAAAATAAAGATTAAAAAATAAATAAATAATAAAAGTAAAAATATTGAGTTTCTTAAAATATGCATGGGAATTATAAGCCCTTTATATTTATATATTCCACAGTGTATTTCTCAAACAACCCCATAAATTAGATACAGTTATTTGTTAATTTATTTAGATGAGAAATATTTGTTACAGAGTTACTGAGGAAAATAGGAAGAAGTGATAGAGCAAGGATTTTTATAGGGAAATCTGCCTCTGGACCTTGTGCTTTCTAATCCTATGCCATAATGACTATGTGTTCACTTTGCAAAAGAAATTTTAATATAATAGTAAGTTACATAATTTTAATAGTATAAAATATGAAGACTGTTACTTTGAATATGATTGTTACTCATCAATCAGACTTATCAGCGAGATCTCGAATGAAATTCAACGATTTACCTTTTCCATCTGAATATTAACGGCTGCTGTTGTTTAAAAGAAAAAGAAATTAAAGTCTGTTGATCATCTGCTGCGAAATGTATGAGATGCATTTGAAAAATAATGGACTGCTGAAATAGAATTAACTTTCAATTTCTCATTTCTCCTTATGGTAATATTTCAGGAGATTAACTGTTGTTAAGAAATTTAAGTGCAGTGAAAAATTACGGTCCAGAGAGAGGAAGATCTTTTACTGAGAAAGCAGTACAGTGTACCGCCTCCATCCAGGCATAAACATACCAGAATGACCTCAATGCCTACCTTATTTTTTATGTCTGCATAAAGCTGTGAAGTATGCCTGCAATTAAGACAATAGAGTAAGGAGAACATAATAAAAATATGAGAGGGCAGATGCTTTACAGGGAATGAATAGGAACTATTCTTGGGTGTGTAATTTACATCTTTACTTGAAATAATACACCTCTAAACCCACCGTGTAAGAGTCCTTAGGGGACTATGTTGCGATGTCCCCTTCTCATCCTGTGAGTTGTCTGGCTGAGTCTGTTCTGGAGTTAATTCCTACATGCAGACAGGACCCTCACCAAAACTTAGGGGGATCCGCTGCAGGTTCTCTGGAGCTTCCCGTACAGCACCCTCCATGGCAGCCGTGTGCCACAAAACGTGGTTCTCTCTGTGTCTGCAGTTGCACATCTCTCTCTCCACAACTCGGAGAGACGGTGGGCCTCTGTTTGGGTTTTTCCTTCTTGCTGCAGCCTGGAAACTGTCTCCAAGCAGTGAGCAGGTGTGTTTGTTTCTGTCCTCTCCAGGACCAAAGTCCTTGGCGGCTTAGGCATCAGAGCTCGAAAATAGAAAACAGTCCTTTCGTAGAATGTGTCAGTGAGGGCAGTTTCCGTGGCAGTTAATTCTCCATGGGTGGGAACCTTTGATCTTCTCTTCCACAGTCTACTTTCCTGGCTCTGTCATTTCTAAGTCTGGTGATGGCTTCCTTAAGCTTCCGAAAGCCATTTAGCAGTGCCTTGTTGTGCAGCCTCCTTAGGACCCGGCCAGGGTGCTCAATACTCTGTTTGATAGGGGAGACCATCCCCTTATTAACAGGGTCTCTCTTTTCCAACTCTGTGTGTCCCCTCCCTTGGCACTGTCACAGTTTTCTCCTGTGCAAACTCAGCTGGCTTCTGTCACCACAGCTTGGCTAGGTCCTACGACGCCTGGATAGTCTCTTTCTTCTCTTTGCAGGATCTGCATGTCCATTGCTAGGTCATGCTGTGACCTGACCCTCTAAAATTAAAGGTTATTAATTTTAACAAGTTAGTAGTGCCTTGGGGGTTCTTAGAGAAGGGAACATGTCATCCCGAGAATGGGGGAAATGTTCAAAAAGGCCTCACCAAACAGGTGAATCCTGAATTGGATCACAGTTAAGATTTTAGCCAACAAAGAAAAATGACGAGTTTGGATCTTGGTTTTCAGTACGCTCTGGTCCTATAAAAACCCTGAGCTAGTCTAGCCTGACAGCAGTCAGCATAATATTTTATAAAGCATCATCAAACAGGAGAACAGACATAATACATGATGGATGACACTAAATTTTTCATATTTAAGACAACAGTTAATGGTGCAAATCCAAGGTGCCAAAATGACCACCATAAATTGAGCTGTTGTAGCATAAACACACCTGTGATTGGTGTGTAATTGAATCCCAATGATGTATTTTTATCACAACAGAATAAACATGTATCTTGTAATAAGATTGTATTCCATCGTGCTTGGTTGTTACATTGAGTCTTATAACAGAGCATCACTTAAAATGATTGCATGGTACTGACCTGAACGACATTTTCAAGTTTATGGGTAGCCATACATACCTGTGCATTAAAAGAAAAAATAAGTGCCTTTATGCCTCAGTGGGCACCTTCATGAATAGCAGTGATATACATGGATTCTTTGTCATTTAGCCATTATAAAGATGTTTTCCCTTTGAAAAATCCATTTGATGTTTTTGAGGTGACTGTTCTTCTTAGATTGTTTTCAGTTTCATATTGTTCAGTGACCCATCCGATGCTTCCCTTCTACCCTGTTCCTGGCTAGTAAGACGCTCACTCAGACTCTTCTGAACCCTTCACTGCTTTCTGAAGGAGTCTAGTTCAAATGTGTCCGGCTGGATCGATTAAAATTTTCTGCGTAACTTTTTGTTCTCAGTTTCCAACACTGGTTCTGGATATTACTTGATGTTTTAAAGAACAAAGCCAGGGACACCTGGGAGGCTCAGTCTGTTGAGCATCTGATCCTTGATTTCGGCCCGGGTCATGATCCCAGGGTTGGGGATGGAGCCCCACATCAGGCTCCAGGCTGAGTGTGGAGCCTTCTTGTTAAGATTCATATTCTCTCTCTCTTTCTCTCTCTCTCCTTCTCTTCTTCTCCTCTGCTCATGCACTCACTCTCTCTAAAATAAAATAAACAATTTTTAAATATATCAAAATTACAAACAAACCCAAATTATTCTTGCATAGCATAGGCTGTCAGATATGAAGACAGTCTGAATGCTAAAATCTACATAGATTCTTGTGTCTGGGGGAGGAGACAGGAAGACTGGCTTCCTTCCTGAGTAATCTGGACCCTGGTTGCCATAGCTGAGGTCTGGCACATGGGCATGTCATCCAGAACCCACTGACGCTTTTCTCCAAGATGTTTCTAACTGATACGAATTATATGTATTTTCCCAATGAGACTGTAGGTTGCATACGAAGAAATACCACAACTCTTCCTGTATTTTCTCATCATACAACTTTCCACCATGTAGATAAAAAGGATTTCACATTTTATTAGTGTTTTACCCCATGTATGAAGCACTAACTGAGTATCAGTTATGTGTCAGACACTACATGCCGTATTCAGGAAATAAATACACTAAGATCTAGAACTTATCCTCAGAGACGTGATGGCATGCTGAGAAGGGGGGCGGTCATATATGGGATTTCTGTACCACAAGTGCCTGGTTGCAAAGGGTTATGGGAGCACAAAACGAGATCATCCTTCCTGGATTGCAGCAAAGGATCTTTTAGTAGTGGGAACACTTAAGGTGAGATCTGCGGAATGAGAATTTGTAAAGTAGACAAAAGACAGAGAATGTTCTAGAAGGAAGCCGGAGTTTTGGCAAGATAAAGATGTATGAAAATGTAACCCCAGGTGAGGGAATCCACTTCAGTGTTTCGAAGGAGAGAGTGTCTGTAAGATGTGAAGAGAGATGGACTAGGTCGATCCGCCAGGGCAGGTAGCCCTTCCCAGTTTGCTGTGAAGATGGAATTTCAGAGTAATTTATAGGCTCTGGGAAACCACTGATGGGGTTTTATAAAAGCAGCACCATCCTGAGTACATATTTTTATAAGAGGCACTAATAGCTCTGTGAAAAGTCAAACGCTGCTAAAGGAAATAAAGTTTAAAAAATCAGAACAATTTCAAATGGTCCAACTGAAAGATGAACCTGAGGTAGAAATCAATCAGCATGGAGAGGAACTTGGGATCTGAGGGATCTTAGAGAGTCCACTCCATGGATGTGGTGATTATCTGGTTAAAGAGAAAGGGAAGTCTAAGCTGTCTCCCTGATTTATGATGTTACTGGACAACTGATTTCGTTTGTTGAGGTAAGGAATACAGGGAGATAAGTCCATTCAGAAAAGAAATGTTGAGTTTTGCAAACACTGATTTTTAAGATGTCAGTGAAAATTAAAGGTAGCAAAACTTAGTAAGCAGGGATATGTGTCTCAAGTACAGCAGCGGTATCTGCATTGATGAGTAATGAAAGCAAAGATATATGTGAAAACAGAAAGTGACTCAAGAAACAAAATATTTAAAAGATATGCACAGGAAGTGGTAATGATTAAGAGACTAAGAATTACAATGAGATACCATCACACCTCTATTAGAATGGCCATGCATGCTATCATCTCTGCCCATATGTCCCTCAGAGCTGTCTAACTCCGTGTCTGAAATCATCTGATAGCTACTATTGCTTTTTTCCCCTTTTTCCAGATTTATTGAGATATGATTGGCATATAACATAAGTTTAAAGTATATAATGTGTGGGGCGCCTGGGTGGCTCAGTCTGTTAAGCGTCCAGCTTCCGGCCACAGCTCAGGTCAGATCTCACGGTCCGTGGGTTCAAACCCCGTGTCGGGCTCTGTGCTGACAGCTGGCTCAGAGCCTGGAGCCTGCTTCGGATTCTGTGTCTCCCTCTCTTTCTGCCCCTCCCCTGCTCACACACACATACACACACACAAACACACTCTCTCTCTCTCTCTCTCTCTCTCTCTCTCTCCCCCTCAAAAATAAAGGTTAAAAAAACAAAAAGAATGATATAATCAAGAGGGAAAGATAGAATCAGAACCTGTCAGAATTCCATGTGGATAGATCACTAATACCAATTTCACAAAGCTTTCATGAAACATTCGTTTCATGGCACGGTGCCTCAGTCCTGGGATCCTCTCTCCTAAAAGCACAGAGTTGTGTTACCTTCCTCCAATCCTATTACATGTGTAACATATATTATTCACAGTATTCACAGTATTAATAATGTGTTTAAAGTATATTATTTTTTAATGATCATGTAGAAGATGAATTTAGCTAATGGAGGCATGAGAAAGTCGGACACTTCCTCTCCACAAGAAACAAGTATAAAAACTGATAAAATCAAAGGCAATGATTTCAGCCACTGGAAAATGATCAAAGGCAGATAGCCAGTTGACAAAATTTAGTCTCGAAGAATTGCTTTTGCATCAGGTAAGAATGGTAGTAAGGCGCGGGCCGCCTTGGCGGGGGGAACTCCCACTGCCTCAGCTCTGATGATAAAATCACAACTTTGCTGGTGATAGACAGAAGTGTCACAACTTTGAGGTGGCAGAAGAGGCTGACCCATGAAAACTGGCAGGTTGTGTAGATAAAAGAGTAAACTTGGTTCAGAAAACTGGTAAACTTGCAGTTTAACTCACCTGAGGCTATGACCTCAGGGCACTGGATTTGCCAAGAATAAAGGGAGATAAGATATAAATAACCAATAGCAGGAGAGAAAGAGGGACATCACTGAAGAAGCTACAAAGATTATACGGGAACATGCACAAAGTATGCCCCAACTGAGGCGAATTGGATAAATATAATGTTACAAATGAATGACACATATTCAAAAGGGAGTAGAACATCTGAATAGACCTATATCAAGCAAAGACAATGATATGATCATTAAATATATTCCCAATAAGGAAATTGCAGGTTCAATTGATGGAATTACACCAACTACTAAAGGGAGAAATGACACCATCCTGCATAAACATTTTCACATACTAGAGGAGCAGTGAACATGTCTCAACTTATTTTATTACAAAGTTTAATTTATAAAGGCTGCAGACAATATCTCTCAGTAACAAACACAAAAATCCTTAAAAATACGTTAATGGATTGCAGAATAGCAATATATAAAAAGAATAGTGCACCACTACCGTAGAGGGCTTCTGCTAGGAATGAGAAGGTGATTTCAGAGCTGAAAATCAATATAAATCACTATGTAAACAAAGGATGAAGCCATATAATCATGTCAATAGATGAATAAAAAGCATTTACCAAAATCCCATACATATACATGATAACTCTCAGCAGAATAAGAACAGAAGGCAAATTCATCAAACTGACAAAGGGCATCTGTAAGAAACCTGGAAATGCTATAATCTTATATGGTAATAGACTGAATGTTCCTTACCTAAGATTATCAAGAAGGCAAAAATGTCCATGTTCATGACTTTCGTCCAACAGTACTGGAAGTACTATGAATATAGATCAGTAAGAAGGAAGTAAAGTTATATTTGCAGACAGCATAACTCACATTAAAATCAACCCCACAAAACCTACAAAAATAGTTCCTAGAGCCAATAAGTACATTTTACAAGGTGGCAAAATAAAAATATTAATATACAAAAAATGTCTTGGATAGTGCATTCTAGTAGCAATCCAAAAATTCAGTTTAAAACCTTTACAGTATCATCAAAATATAGAATACTTGGGAGAAATTTAACTACAAAAGACTGCTAAGAAAAATTAACTGGGAAATCACCATATGCATGGATTGAAAGATACAATGATGCTAAAATGACATTTCTGCTCAATTCATCTGTCAATTCCATGCAATCTCTATCAAAACCCCACCAGGTTTTTTGAGGAAATTTAAAATTTGTAGAAAAATGCAAAGGGTCCAGAATAGCCAAAATGATCAAAAAGAAAAACATTCTAGAATGTCCGCTACCTAATTTCAAGACAAACTATAAAGTTACAATGAAGAAAGACAGCTTTGTATTGTCATTAGCGTGAATACATATGTATATGTTAATATCTTAGGATTCAGAAATAAACCCACATATATATGGATCAACTGATATTCATCAAAAATGCCAGGAAAATTTAATGAGAAAATGCCAGTATTCTCAACAGTGTTGAAACAATTATATACAACATATCCTCAAAAATAAATAATAATGTATCATAGGCCTAAAAGGAACCCAAAAAGTAAACCTAAAATCATAAAATATATAAAATAAGCATAGGAGAAAATCTTTGTAACTTTGGGGGTGGCAAAATATTCTTATCTAAAGCACCAAAGCATAAACCACAAAAAAAAATGATAAATGATAAATTGACTTCACCAAATTTAAAAACTTTTTTTTCAGAAGACACTATTGGAAATTTAAAATGAACGCCAGGGATTTGAAAAATATGTATGAAAAACCTACATAGGAAAAACCTTATGTCTAGAATATATAAAATACAATGACAATTCAAAAATGAGAAGACAAAAAACACACTTAAAGTGAGTAGGTGATTTAAATAGACACGCCTCCAAAGAAAATATGCAAATAACTAGTAAGCACATGAGAAGGGGGTTAGCATCATTAGCTCGTAAGTAACATACCATAACATGCCCACAGAATGCTGAAGATTTGGAGAAACCTCCTATATTGCTGGTGACGTTCTTAAATGTAAAATCGTACAGCCACTTGGGTACAAGAGTTGGCTGTTCCATACCACTTATCATATATCTTAGATCTTCGAGTGATTATTTACCTAAAACAAATGAAGACGTATGTCCACACAAAGAGTTCTATGTTATTAACAGTATTATCCATGATACTACATCATAATACATGCATCAGCAGGGGGGAATCAGTCAAAGGTAAATACATCCAATGATATCCCACAGAGAAGACTACTTAGTGTAAGATTTTATGTTTTTTTTTTTTTTTTTTAACTTCAGAACCATAACATCAGAAAACACATGAATGGGTGGTCTGGGGACATGGATGGGAAAGGGGAATTGAAAAACAGGGATGAGGAAAACATTTGTGCATAATGAGATGGTTCCCAAACCGGATTGTGGTGACGCTTTCACTATATAAATCCATTAAAGTTTTAATTGAACTGTAAATTGGGCGAATTTTATGGTATGTAAATTAACCTCAAACTAAGATTTTAAAAGATAGTATATATACTGAACGTCACAAAAAAAGTTTTTATGGCATGTATTTGCTGATAGAAGCAGGAAATTCTGGCCAGAAGAGTGGAGGAAGGATAATGCTTACGGAAAAATAGAAACCTAAGTATGGGGGTAGAGTGGATTCTCCATGAAGTATGGAGGACAGAGCTTTATAGACGGGGGGTGGGAGAAACAGCCCGCCCTCAGCCTAGAATATATATGGAAATCACTATGCCCAGCATCTATAGAGGTGAAAACAAGCAGCATGAAAAGTAATTCATTGTTTCATATATTTATGTGACGTCACGGGGTAGCAGAGTGAGTGTAAGACTATTGACAAAGACACTGTGGGGAGTAGAAAGGGCACTTTTCCCTTAGATTAAATTTGTTGCATCTCAAGCTGTTCGTAGGGATCTGTGCCAAGAAAGGACAAGAGAATATCAAGATGTCAGTTTACAAATCATTACAAGGTTTACCCTTTCCTCTTTGAGCACAGATACACATTTAGATGGAGATGGGGGTGTTGGCATTTTCATGGGAAATTGAGGAGGAAAAACTTACTTGCTTTTATGACAAGACTGATGTGACCTAGTGGAAAAGATGAGTGAGCTCCTTTTATACGTGTTCTAGGACTGAAACACGGTCAGGGTTGAATTCTGCCAAAGAACAGCACAGTCTGTGTGCTTTGTGGGCTGGGAGGCAACTCTGAACTCTTAGGACTGCAGTGGTGGGGCTGGTGATTTAAGCCCCAGCTTCAAGCTCCCGGGGACACAGGAGCTGGTCTGAGCCCTGCTGAGGATATGATGGACCCTCTCCAGTATCCTCTTCTGCACTTGACTCACTGCCTTTTCGGGAACAAACCAAACCAGGACAGAGCCTTTTGGATCCATCCCCACATAGATTCCATGTCTTACTTATTCATCAGAAAAGCCCCTAGTTTTCTAGTGAGAGGCTTCTAGAAGAAAAGGAGGAGGGGGAAAGGAAGAGGGGCCTCTGGTGCCAGTGAGAAGGCACCAGAAAGGTTTGCAAATGTCATTGGCATTTTCCCCACCAGACTATCCATCGTGAGTCTAGATTATGTCCAGAAACAAATGTAAACAGGGTTCCAGTGTCAGAGGGCCAGTGTCCACACTGCAATCCTCACTACCTGTAGGGCCTTACATATTGTGACTCCGTTTCCTTACCTGCAATATAGGATTATACTACTCACCTCTTAAAGTTGTTATAAAATAACGAGAGAGATAGTATCGGTTAAAAAACGAAATAAGTAAACAAACCTTTGAGTCTCATCACTTACATAGTAAGTGCTGTGTATAATTTTCACCTGACCCAACAAAAATAAGTTTGAAGCAAATGTTCATTCTCCAGCATCTGTGCTAGCTGGGGCAAATAATCATCCTCGTGATCATTGTGGACGGCTCCAGGACCGTCAGGGAGGCCCGGGATCAGGGGTTGTAACTGATGTCAGGATACAATCACGCATACTTTTGAAGGAGGTTGATTGACAAGGATGAGAATGGAGATCACACTGAGAAGGGCATGGATGGAATGAAACTAGACCAACCACCTTCTACCTCTTCTCTGATTTCCACTCTAGGGACAGCCTGCCCTGTGGGGCCATCCGAGGCAGACTGTCCTCCAAACTAAGATGTTTCCTCTTGCCTGTCACACAACTAATTCCTTATTTAAGTAAACACAAGTCATTGTGTGGGTTGTCTGTTTCATGTCCTGAGACTACCTGAAAAACAGAAAAAAAGCGATAACACTACAGGACACGTTATCTGCAATGACCATAAAACCACATTCACTCGACATTTAGCCCAGGAGTGATAAACTTTATTCTGTAAAGGTCTGATCTTGAATGTTTTTAGACGTAGTGGACCATTTGGTCTCTTTTGTACTTAACTACCTCTGCCACGAGAGGGCAGCAGCAGCCAGAAGCATGTAAATGGATGAGTGTGGCTGTTTCAAGAAAACTTTATTTAGGGCTTGGTGAAATTTGCATCTCAAGTAGTTATTATTTTCATTCCTCTTAGGTGTATAGAAATGTAGGAAGTATTCTTAGCTCACAAGCTCCACAGGGCTGGCAGCGGAGGATGTGACCTGGGCGTGCCCGTCCCTGGTCTCTTGCATGGAAGGGGTCAGCACACGGTCTCTACAGCACCGTGTATGTCTAAGCCCACCACCTCTCTGAGTATTTGGAGAAGCATACTACAGCCCTTCTCAGAGCTGTGACTTGTGTCCTCCAGGTTGTTCTGAACCTTACCTTTCTTTGACCACAGAACAAATCGGTTACCTCCGTTATCTGTGTTCCTTTACTCCAATGAGAAAACTGAACAACTGGGAAAAGAAAGTTGTTTCTCTTTGAGGTCAGGGCACTCCTTCCTTGCACTCACTTCCCTCTTTAGGTGTCTGCAGTGGGAAAGAGGACCGGGCTCCTCTGCTCCACCCCACTCGAGGCCCAACCAAAGCCATGATGTCCGTGATCGTGCTATCTAACTACACCGATAGTGCGGCATGAAGTTTCCTGATGTCCGTGGACATTATGCGGAGTCGCCTGCTGTCTGTCATCTTCTAGTTCTTAATTGAAAACAAAATGCCGCTTCCGCTGCACTGCCGTTTTTTGTCATCGCCTACTTCATAATTTATGAGGACAGACATCAATCTGTTTCTGAAACACTTACATTACACTAAAGTACTCCAGTTCTATAATATCTTGCCTACTGACCTGTTAAGTGTTCAAGGAAAAATGTGAAAAAAAAATACATATATTGTGAATATGTGCTTGGAAGTGTCATGCTTTAGTGGAACTTACAGCTTTCCCCTTCAGCTTAAGTACAAAGAGTGATTGGGTAGCACTTTTGCAAAATTTCAAATAAAATCTATGTAATATATACAGTGGAATGAGGGCTAGATGTGCTTTTAAAATTACTGGAAACTATATATCACTATGTGCACAGGTCATCTATCACACAATCAAGCTTTTATTGGAGATTCTGACACCAATTTACTTCCCCAGGAAACCTTGAGACCCTATTTTAGAAGCCGAATCATAGCAATCATACTGAAAAAAAGAGATAAAAATGCCTTCCATTAGTGTCTCCTCTAGTGAGAATTTATAATTACATTTCAACAATTACTCTTTAAGTAACATATAATATCAAATTTTACATTTATCTACTTTATTATTCTCTACTAACAACTCGTTTTAAACACCAAACGAAACCTCAGAGAAAGCTCAAGGATGTCAAGAGTGATGACAATGGTAAGAATCTGAAAGAAGAGAGATAAAACCCGGACTTCCCTATGTATCAACCTTTAGTTCTGGCCAAAGCAGTTAATATCTGACCCTCAGGTTGTACATTTGGAAAGGAACTTGTTTTCTGAATTAGAGATAAAATGTAAGAAGTAATAAATGCTGTGTGTGAGACATAGTGAATGTTCAACATCAATATAAGTATTAGTCACCGATTAAAAATAGTTAACCCCACACTGCAAGCATCATAGTTATATCCACAGAGTGCGGGGGCTATGGGACAACTTAGAGATCACCCCTTAACCATCTCTTAATCTATATCAGATGTAGAAACTGATGTACAGAGACAGGAGGGAATTGATCTGAGCACATCCAGAGAGGCATCAGTAGCTTCTGATTAACCAAACATTCTTTAAATGTCTGCAACTCAGTATCCTTTCTCTCCATGCTGTAACGGCCTAGAGGTGCCATGTTTAGCAAATATAAATCCAAGATGCCGAATTATATTTGGTTTTAGAATTAATTGTTTAATACTAGCTCCATGCAAGATTAGGTCATGCTTACACTAAAAATTATTGAGGCTTGCCTATTTCAAATTCATATTTCACTGGACATCTGTAGTTTATCTGACAACCCAATTTAGGACAGGGTAAGTTATAGAAACTTGGAACATGGAGTTTTGAACCTCTGAAAACCTTAGTTTTGTCCAAAGACCATAACTACCTGGGAGAATTATATTTACCCTTAAATGTACACCTTGTTGTAGCTTCAGCTTCAGAGACTTTATTTCATAGAATTCATCTTTGCTCCTTCCAGTGCTGATAAGCTACCCCAGTTCTACTTTGTGTGTCTGTGTGTGTGCACATGTGTGTGCATATTCGCATTCTGCTGTGTACTGTATTTACCTGTTAGTCATATCTATCTCCTTTACCCTTCTGTGAACTCCTAAATGATTGATATTGCTCCTTTTAAGTTATAAATCAGTGTAGGGGTGCCTGAGTGGCTCAGTCAGTTGAGTGTCTGACTGAGCTCAGGTTATGATCTCACAGCTCATGAGTTCAAGCCCCATATTGGGCTCACTCTGTCAGCGCAATGCCTGCTTCGGATCCTCTGTCACCTTCTGCTCCTCCCCCATGTGTGCTCTCTCAAAAATAAATAAAAATTTAAAAAATAAATTATAAATCAGTGTATCTGGTCTGTGTATATCTCTGTGTTATAAGCAGAATCATGATACCCAATATCATTTTTTAAGCTTATTTAGAGAGGTGGGGGAGGGAGTGAGGAAGAGGCAGAGAGAGAGGGAAAGAGAGGATCCCAGGCTTTGTGCTGTCAAGGCGGAGCCCAATGCAAGGGCTTGAACTCATGAACAGTGAGATCACGACCTGAGCAGAAACCATGAGTCGATGCTTAATCTGCTGAGCCACCCGGGCACACCCCCCATATCATTTTAAAGAGGATTTCCTTTTGAATAATAGTTGCTCCCAAGACTACACCACTCTGATATCATTCATTTACTGTCATTTCTTCCTAATAATCATCATTTATTGAATGCCTACTGTGTGTCTGGAACTATGATCTTTACTTAGAACTCAATTCATATATTCATGTAAACCTCAACAATCTTAATAGTTCAATTCTCATGATTCTTATCCTTTTTCTGATGAGGAAACCAAGCCCAGAGATTAAGAAAATCATTTAGGTTGCCTGTGATCACCTAAGAAGCAGCAGCATGTCTGGGAGTCAAACACAAGACGGTGTAATTAACTACGTCCAGACTATCACAGAGACACAAGACCACATTTCTCTGTTTCTGACTTGAAACACTAGCACAGGGCCTACAGACCATTTAAAAGGAAAAAAACATAGGCTTCTACCAATAGCTAATTCAGAAATTATTTTTAGAAGAGAACTACAGACTGCTTCGAGTATGGCTACAGACCACCATCCCAGTTATTAGATTAACTACATCGTTTTTCTATCCGTTCCTTACAAGCTTTGATTTTTTAAATTTTTTTAATGTTTTATTTATTTTTGATACAGAGAGAGACAGAGCATGAGAGGGGGAAGGGCAGAGAGAGAAGGAGACACAGAACCTGAAGCAGGCTCCAGGCTCTGAGCTAGCTGTCAGCACAGAGCCTGACGTGGGGCTCGAACTCACAAACGTGAGATCGGACCTGAGCCGAAGTTGGAGCTTAACCAACTGAGCCACCCAGGCGCCCCAACAAGCTTTGATTTATGTGATACTGTCTGCTCCTTGGTCCTTTGAGTCCTGTGACACTGTGACAACTATCCCATGACTCTAGGGCCCTCTACAAAAGTACTGCCTATTACTTTTTCCTTTTTTTAAAAAAAATTTAATGTTTATTTTTGAGAGAGAGAGAGAACATGAAAAGTGGAGAGGCAGAGAGAGAGGGAGACACAGAATCTGAGGCGGGCTCCAGGCTCTGGTCTGTCAGCACAGAGCCTGACACAGGGCTCGAACCCATGAACCCGGAGATCATGACCTGAGCCGAAGTCGGATGCTTAACCTACTAAGCCACCCAGGTGCCCCAGAAGTACTGCCTACTTCTTTTTAGACCAAAAAGTCTAAAGGCTCCATGTACATAATAATAAATAATAGGAAATGAATTATTCACTGTGTCCTAGGCACCATTTTTTTTGTTTGTTTCCATAATATTTTATTGTCAAATTGTTTTCCATACAACACCCAGTGCTCTTCCCCTCAAGTGCCCTCCACCATCACCACCACCTCTTTTCCCCCCTCCCCCTTCCCCTTCAACCCTCAGTTCATTCTCAGCATTCAATAGTCTCTCAAGTTTTGCATCCCTCTCTCTCCCCAACTCTCTCTCCCTCCTCCGCTCCCCCTGGTTCTCCATTAGGTCTCTCCTGTTTTCCTGCTAGACCTATGAGTGCAAACATATGG
>NC_043703.1:155831200-155889877 GCF_006229205.1 Suricata suricatta
ATTAGTCCTTTATCTGATATATCATTTGCAACTATCTTTTCCCATTCTGTCAGTTGCCTATTAGTTTTCTTGATTGTTTCCTTTGCCTTGCAGAAGCTTTTTATCTTGATGAAGTCCCAAGGGTTCAGTTTTGCTTTAATTTCCCTTGCCTAGGCACCATTTTTAATGTCAGGCACTGTGTGAAATAATTGACATTCATAACAACCTTCTAAATTTTGCACTATTATCGTCCATATTCCAGATGATACTGAGGCTCAGGGAGGCTAAGTCAGCTGCCCAATATAACACAGCTAGTAAATGTCCAGGATGAAGTGCTGATATGACTCGAGTCCCAGAGTGCACAGGCTTACAGGGGTCCTGCAGTCAATTGATACCCTGAGCTGGGCCATTTTCTTCGCTGAAATACTGAGCATCCCTCTTACCTATTTTCATATCACACTTTGTTGCACTCATCACAGAAAACCCTATCATTGTATTGCTGACAATTCACAAGTACTTGTCAGACTTCACTCCCTGTTTACACTTAAGACCCAGATCTGGAACAACATGAGCAAACTCAAAGCAGTCTCTGCGTTCTGAATCTTAGTACACAGGACCAGGCTTTCCGAGACAAACCTCTCTCTTCACATTCACTTTCTTTCCCGCACCTTTTTTAACCCTGCTCCACCATTATGCCATGACACAGAAATAGGTGAGTCAGAAGCCTAGGGTGAGCACACTCATATTCCAGTCCAGCCCCGGGCTTTGTGTCCAAAAGTTCAGCACTTCCCAGTGTGTCTGAGAAGGGAAAACCAGGAAAGCTGCCATGAAGAAGTCACCCCAAAGAAGAAATGGAATAGGTTGGAAGTAACGTTATTTTTTCAATTTTTATGAAATTGAAAGAACGTTAATAAATCCTTGTTGTTTATCATACTGAGGCTTATGAACATTCAGGTGTTTCAAAGCAGCTCTTCCTTCAAGGTTTGCAAGACCAGATTTTAATGATCTTATGCTTGCTTGTCTCTTTATTGAAAACTATGAAACAGCAGCACCTTGAATAGATTTATTGAACTAAAAAATTGCTATTTAAAAAACAGTAATATATACTTCCTCATCTCAAAACTTTAAAGAGTGGCATTTGGCTCATTCATCTTTGAAATAATTTCCTTTAAAATGTATATATTTGAGGAATATGAAATTACTTATTTTATTTTTTGGCAAATAATTATAAAATGTAATTCTATATAATTCCTAAATCCAATCATTTTAAATGAGCAGACTCAAGTCTAGTGGTCAATTGTTTAAGTTTTTTTTAAGTTTATTTATTTTTGAGAGACAGAGAGAGAAAGTGGGCAGTCATGGCCAGGGAGAGACAGAGGGAGAAAGAACCTGAGCAGCTGAGGAGTAGAGTGAGAGGAAAACAGAGAAACCCAAGCTGTCTCTGCATCAATGTGGAGTCCTCCAGTGCAGGGCTCAAACTCATGAACTGTAAGATCATGTGACCCCCAAATCAAGAGTTGGACACTTAACTGACTGAGCCACCCAGCTGTCCCTAACTTCCGTGAGACGGTTTAAGTTGACTTTGGCATTTCCTATCACAAGTACAAGCCATGTATTCAACTGCTTCCCAGTAAATATTCTATAAGTTTGAACCATATGAAATTACCATTGTATCTACAAAATGGGAACTACACACAGTTAACTTAATGTTGTTGGGATGTATGTTCATAGCCACCACAGAACAAAAGTCGTAGGAGATACTCTGAATTGAGAACTCTTGGCAACATTTCAGACTCCGTAAATTCTGGGCCAGATACTTGCCTAACAGCCCAACAACTTTTGACTGACAAACCTTACCTTTTCATGTTCTCTATTCTTCTCTGCTCTCTTCTATTTCTGTAGTCACAGCTCCATTCCTTCAATTAAGTTAAGGAATAAAGCAATATCATTGAGTAAATACATCCACACCCTTGTGAGTATCCGAATTTTAAAGCTATTTCATATTTGAAATGTTCTATTTGACAGGGTTAACATGTGTCATCAACATCAATATAATTCAGCATATCAAGTTGAGAAATAAAGACTTGATAGAGATGCTAGTCTTTGAAGGTAGTCTATAAGCACAGAGAGGATTTTCACCATAATCTAAGAATGAGATAGATATTCTGGGCTAAGAGGCTAGGCTTAGATATTCTATTCTGAGGACATGTGTACTTTTGAAGAAACATATTGGACCAAGGCGACCTGACAGAGAAGTTAAATACTATTTATGCCTCTATTGATGAATTTCACAAAGTAGACCTTGATTATTGGTTGACCTTCAAGTTTTAAATTGAGCAATGTCCAGAGATATACATAAAACTTGATTGTCCATATTAAGGAATAGTTAATCATTAATATTAAGTATTCATTAAATTCACAATGATTCTAAATATGGACAGCAGGTAACAGATAGTTATTATTTTGCTGGAATTAGTTTCACTTAACAAAATAGGAAATATCTGCACTTTTACATTTGATATATATATGTTGGTTTCCAATACATATTGCTGTGTGAACCTTTACCTGCATTGAAGAAATGCATTCTCTGAAATTTTTTCTAAATCTCTTAAAATCTTAGGAGAAAAGGCTAGGAAACTAAAGGTTTTGCTAGGTAGAACTAGGGTTGAGGTAAGGGATGAAATTTTAAAGGACTAGCAAGAAGTGTATGTTGGGCTACTTTGTATTTAGTAATGCTGTCTTAGGTAAACAAAAAGACAGAAATATATCCAAACCACCAAAAGAGAAAAGAAAAATGGGGCAGAATTTTCTCAAAGGATACTAAAAACTTTTATTTAAAAATATTTAGAAAAAAAAGAAGTTGAACTAAAAAAGAAAAAAAGAAAAAAAGTATTTAGATGACATTGAAAATTTGATCTAGTTTTAATACCCAACATCCTACTGGTCAATCCAAAGTAGAGTCATTCAAATTCTGTGAAAACAAGTCAGAAATAAGTCTTTATTATTATTTAAATCATGAAAGCACTTATGAAAAAATGAAGCTACTGGGGAAATTCTTTGGGGGATAAGTGAGATAATAGGTGTATATTGAGTGATCAATAAATGTCTATTTTTAGACATAAGTTCCAGCCATGAAGCCCTGAGTAGGGAGAGAAAGGAATGCAAGCAAATATTACTTGTATCAAACTTCCTCCTTTCCACATAAAAGCCTCAACAAGATTGCTTCTTCCATGGATGACAGCAACACATTCAAACATTCCCCAACACACATACACAAAACTGCTATGTATCTACAGTTCTCTGTATGCACCTTGCAAATGATATTGACATTTTTCATTATATTTATCATATGTTTAATCCGTGCCATTGGAATACTGCTTTTGTTTTTCTTTTCTTTCTTTCTCTCCTTTTTTTTTTTTTTACTAAATGGGAGGGGATTATGTTTATTTTCTTTTAATCCACCTCAGTCCTATGCTCAGTAGCTAGACAGTCTGCATTGTTGGTCAGTTGATGGTAAATACAAGATTATGAAACATCTTCAAATGTGCTGCACTTACAAAGGAAATACAGTGAAGTAGTTCAAAACTCAAAGACTATATAGATTCATAACTTAGTTCCACCACTGAATGGTTACTACTCAGTGACCTTGAGCAATAAGCTGACCTCTCTGCAGTTGTATCTCATATAAGGATGACATTTATATTTATCTGAGTGACTTCAAGTAAAACTCGAAAGACAGTTCCTAACACATAAAGATCACTCCCTATATATTAGATATATTTATCCATAATGTATATTTTCTAGAATTAATTTAAGGAAGTTAGCTAAGGTCATACATTATTTTAAGTTAGGAACATGGACCTTAAGAAAAGAAAAAATCAGAAAAATAAAAACATGTTCTGTAGGTCTGGTATGCATACTCTAAGGACCGCAAATTTGACTCTAAGAATTCTGAGCCCAAGTACACAAAATTATGTTCATCAGAGTGAGAAGGGCAAACATGAGTTTTTTTCTTTAGAGAAACAAACCCATTCTGGGTGTAGAGAGCCGGATGTCTGCTGTGAATTCACATAGAGAGGTCATTGTAGAGCATGCGGGACAAATGACACCTGAGTGTTCTTCTAGTAAATACGACTTCGAGTTTCCAAAAGCTCTTTCTGGTAGTGTCTGTGGATGTAAGCTGGTGGTAGAAACTTGAAAGAAATTAGGAAAAATGGCTCAACAGAGTCTCAACCAATATATTTAAAAATGTGTTTTCTGAACTCCTAGATCAATCCAGGGATAAATTTTACAGTGTCTGGATCGAAGGCTGATAACACAGGCACAGACTTCCCATACTTTGGGGAACATCTCATCTCCCACTCTCAACAGAATTGATGCAAATGAATTTGAGAAAAGATTTCTCTTTAACATCATCTGTAATATTTGAATTAGTGTTTAATTTTTATTAAATAAATTGCATTTAATCATCCCTTATCTTAATCTTTTGTTCAATAAATAACGTGCCAAGTATGAAAGTAGGCACTAGGATATACGGGTGTTGGATTTACATAAATCTTGTTCACAACAGACTTGCCCTGCAAAGGAAACAAGCAAACAAAAGGAAAAAGAACCACAAAGTTTATAGTTACTAGCTACTTGCAAGGGTGGGGGGTGTCTTACCTTTTCTCATCATCAGAATCATTTCATTGGAGAACATTGACAGAACTGAGTATCTGCTAAGTGTTCTCCTATCAACCCAGCTGCAGAAAACCAGCAGTTGGCACTAATGCAAAGTAAAATCAACTTGAAACCCTGCCCAAAGTTATCTGGGGAACAAATGCCATCACTAAAAACAACCAGTTCAGTAATCAAACCGTCAAGAGCTGGGATGCCATCGAATCTTTGGATCATCTTCGTAATCTGCCTTTGATCAAAAGCCAACCATCCAACAAATGAAAATGCCATTGGATGATTCAAGCCTTAGAAACCTGCATCACCATGGTTACGAGTCTAATGTGGTAAAGACAACCAAATGGTAGCCATAGTAATGGTGACATTGGGATATGAAGTTTAGATAATAATGGCTCCATAATAATGAAAATGATATTTATAAAACAAAAATTTCTTTAAAAAAACTTTGTAAGTGGAAAAGCACCTCAATTTCAAAGGAATTTATATCAACCTTGTAAAACTGTATCCCTTTCTTTATAGCATAATAATTGTCTTTGTTACTAAAGCCCAAAACTTAGGAATTGTGTCAGATTCTTTCCTTTCATATCTGGTCAGGCACAAAAAAATCATATTTTTTATCCATTCAAATTCCATCTCACATCTGTTCTTATTCTTTTCATGCCTGTGTTCAGTGGCTTAGGTGAGGCTCTTACTAACTTTCACCTAGATCATTTCAAGTTTATCTACCCTGCCTTTGATCTCTTGCCCTCCAATCTGTCCTTCATGCAGCCAGAACAATTTCTTAAAGCACTGAGAAGATATGGCAGTTTTCAGTATAAATACAGTTGGTATTTTCTAGCACCTGGGTTGATATGAAAACACATGTATGGAAATGCTCTCTAAGAGCCCAATTTTGTTGCTGAAATAAGTTGAAAGGGTGATTGCATCCTTGAAGTTACAACATTAAAAAAAATTTTTTTTTTCTGTTTTATTTATTTTTGATACAGAGAGAGACAGAGCATGAGGGGGGAGCGGCAGAGAGAGAGGGAGACACAGAATCGGAAGCAGGCTCCAGGCTCCAGGCTCCGAGCTTATCAGCACAGAGCCCGATGTGGGGCTCAAACCCACGAAAGTGAGATCATGACCTGAGCTGAAGTCGGAGACCTAACCGACTGAGCCTCCCAGGCACCCCTACAAAGGCGCTGAAGTCAGGACACTTTTTTTGAAGGGCAAGTGAAGTCTTTTGAGTCCTCTCCTGAACCTTCCTGATGCCTCTTCACATTTACTAGCTTTGCTGTGCTCGCTCCATACAAAGGGGTTCCAGTTCTCTGGCTTTGCCATGGTTTTGTGCATTTCAGGAATTTTGACCATTTTAGTTCTCAGTAAATACCCATTCATCATTTCTGACTGCTTGCATGTTTGGTGCTCTGAAGGTTTTTAAAAAGTCTTTTGTATGTAGAGTTAGACTTGTTTCATATGGCATAACCATGTTCCTGGTACTGTTCTTTTTTTAATGTTTATTTGAGGGGAGGTGGGGAAGAGAGAGAGGAGGACACAGAATCTGAAGCAGGCTCCAGGCTCTGAGCTGTCAGCACAGAGACCTAACGGACTCCTAACTGGGGCTCCAACTCATGAACTGTAAGATCATGAGCTGAGCTGAAGTCAGACACTTAACTGAGGCACCCAGGGACCCCATTTTTTAAATATGTATTTATTTTGAGAGAGAGAGAGAGAGAGATCCAGGTACTGTTTAAAGAATTTAAATATATTTTCTAATTCCATTCTCCAATAACCCTATATCTGTTTTATCAGTAAGGATAATGAGGCATACAGAGTTAATGTAAGTTTCCAAAATCATACATCAAGCAGGAGGGAGAGCCAGGATTTGAATCTGGCAGTCAATTTTGGAGTCTAGATTTCTTTTCTCTATAATCTTATAATACTTGAGACTGACATCTGAGTCAGTATTTGTCACATAATTATCTACTAATCTGTCGATTCAGAGAGAAAAATTTGAACTGGTAGGAAGACAAAGTATTTGTCAAGTTTTATGTTCACCATCCCAAAGAACTAATGCTATTTTAAAGTGCTGAGTGACGAATTGCAGTATGTCTTTAGTTCCTTTTGGAGAACAAAGTTCCTGAAAGAGTAAAATGAGTTTTGAAATTGGTTTATATCATCATACCCATGCACTTTTTGATAGTTTATTAATCTAGAAGGTAGAGATCTGAAGAGAATTTTTGATAGTTTGAGACAAGAGTTTATTTAAAGTACATCAAATCTTGTAAAACAAAGCCATAGAGCCTTAGGACCAGAGGAATATTGTCTTCCCTAATGTTCTTATCTGGTAGACCTTCTTCAATCAGAAGTTAAAACCTCAATAAGATGTCATTATGATAATGTTATCTTCATTTCTTTTTGCTCTCATGAAATTTAATCATGACTTTAAAACCTAATTTTACAATTCTTAATACACTGCATTAATTCTGTTATTGAATGTACAATTACAAGAAAAATTTCTGGCTGGTGTGAGCCTCATTTCAGTTTTCATAAAACCGAGTGGTGTCCCCATTCCAGAACTTAACACTTCTGACTCTGCCTCGAGAAGGGAGAATTTGGAGTTCACAGACTAGGTCCACACCCAGGCAATGATCCGTGTGATCTCAGTCACAGCACTTAAATACTGCACACTTTAGCTACCTCAGGGGAAAGCCCCCTTGCATGTCACCTGCCCGGGTCTGGCAGAAGGAAGTTCAACTGCTTGGGTCATCCTGGAAATAAATTTGGCCCAATCGTTTCCACCTGAGAAATCTGGAAAGAATGCAACAAAAACTGTTGGGCTTCTCAAAGTTACAGAACAAATGAAGAACTAAAGAATTTTCATTGAAGAAGGAAGAGCCCAAACATAATCTTTTTGGTGTTTGAACAGATGTCAATGTTATATCCATCACCATATCTAAACTTTACAAAATGAGTGTTTTCAAAGTTCAAGTTTCCATATTCAAGAAAAATCATCTGTATTAGGAAGAGATGACTTTTTAGTCACACACTGATGGGTGTATGAAAACATATCTCCTTCTGGTTAGAATGGCATTGTGTGTCCTCTTTCTTGGAGCAAATGAAATCTGCATTAACACATGCTATTAAAATGAGGTAAAGTGGCATTAACCTACGTGACAATTTCATAGTCAACAATGAAAAATATATTATTTAACAACATCCTGTTCAGTTTTCTGTGTTCCCAGTTAGAATAAGTTTAGCACAGTTTCTTATATCTCTTTATCTTTGATTGTACTTGACAGACTGCCTTCCCTAGATGGTGACTTAATAAGTGTTGATTTATTAAATCCACAGATTCTTTCACACTTCAAATGAATGTCACTGCATGTTTTAGTGCCACCTTATGTTTAGTTGGGAATTATCTATGACATGTTTGAGTGTTTCTCAGAACATGGTTTATTGGCCATCTGTATCAAGATCATCTGGAAACTTGTTAAAAGTACAGAGTCTTGGCCCATCAGAAAATCAGAGTTAAAGTCTAACCATCTATTGAGGGATATGGGCTAAAACCTCTAATACTTTGAACATCTAATAATTAGAAGTTCTTCTGTACTAGATCCATAAACCCAGTACAATCAACTGATGAGTAGATGATAATTAACTCATTGGCTTTAATACAAATAGTCTCTTCTTAGTATAAGACATTTTTTCATGGTTAAATTGTTGAGAAAATTTCTATAGGACACTTTTATACTGGCTGAATTGATATTAAAAATAATTATTTCCAGGTGCTCCTGGATGGCTCAGTCAGTTAAGCATCTGACTCTTGGCTTCAGCTCAGGTCATGGTCTCATGGTTTTGTGGGTCTGAGCCCCACATCGGGGTCTGTGCTGACAGTGCAGAACCTGCTTGGGATTCTGTCTCCCTCCCCCTCTCTCTCTCTTCTCCTCCCCTACTTGTGTGATCTTTGTCTCTCAATATAAATAAATAAATAAAAACTTAAAAAATAATTATTTCCAGTTAAATGCTAGTAGGAGATATATAGATATCTATACCTCTACCTATATATCTATGTATCTATTTTACCTACTGGAGAATTAGGTGATAGGAAGAGAAATAATATTGTGAACAAATTCTTCTTGCCAAATGTTAAGGTCAACTATCTTATCTGATTCTCATAATTTAAAAGATAAGCATTCTTTTCATCTATTTTACAGATGAGGGAAAAAAAGCACAAAGAGGTGATATGACATTTTTGCATTTTTCACAGCTCAAAAGAGCAGACCCAAAGATGGGCTATTTAATATTTAAGTTCTTGTATTTCCTCTGGAGAAAGTCTCTAGTTTTTGAGTGTCATTGTCTTAAAGATGAGTGTAAAGTGCAAAGCATTTTTACCTTAAATTTTTAATTTTAAGGTCAGATTAATTTTTAAGGTCAGCTTATCTAAACAGCATTAGCTCATACTTTAAAACAAATTTTTTAGAACACCAATAGATAGAACTGCAGAAAGATGAAATACAACTACTTTGACCAGTAAAAACTCAGCTGCTCATAAATTATAGTACTTGTTAACCACAAATGTGACATTTGCTTAATGAAAATTTCCATAGGAAAGCTCCCAGTTTCAGCAGAAAGAGAAGGAAATCTACAAGCGGTTAAATAGCTGAAGTTTTGTTGTTGTTGTTGTTGTTGTTGTTGTTTTGTTTTTCCTAAAAAAAATGCTACAAAATGTTGCTGATCTCCAATAGCTACTGTGACAGGATGCTTCCAAAGAATAAGCAATTTCAAATCTTTCCAATGTATTTAAAGAAAATAACTTCACAATTCGTGAAATGACTAAGCATAGTCTGGGAAGAATTGCACCAAAGTTCGTTAAAGAAAAGGAAAAATTGTGTCTGTTAGCCTCCTTAGTCAGCGATAGGAAAGGAAAAACAAACTCAAACTTGTAATGTGTGCTGTGTTAACTGTAAGGAAACACGATGAACATAAAAAAATAAGTAGCATATTTCTGAAAGTGGGCCTTGAAGCTGGTTCAGCTATTTAAAAAGCAAATTTTTCACATTGTCCTCGGTACCTCCAGGCCCAGGAGGTGGGTACGTGGCCATTTCCTTCCCAGACGGAGCTTGCTTAAGCAGGTGCTGTACAAACATGAAACCTCATTATCCCACTTTGTGGAGGCTTATTGTTAGAGAGCACAAAGACGGCGCTCCATGTGAGTAGTGAGTTTCTCCTCTCACATGTATTTATGTTTCAGGAAGACAGTTTAGGTGGCTTTTGAAATGTGTTCACTGAATATTTATGCACCAGATTTCCACAGTAAGCACTTCTACAGATGAGGTTGTGTAAGGAAACAGAATTTCCTTCTAAGTACCGGTCATAAAAAACTGTTAAGTACCATTAATTGCAAGCTGTTTGTTTTGGAGGCCAAGGAAGGTTTCTCTGTGCCTTAAAATTGCACGCATTTTAAAATATGTGTTTCCGTCAAATGCAGGCAAATAGGTTGTGAGATGATGATGTATTGATGATGATATTGTGAATTAGGAAAATGTATCACCATTCACAGAGCACTTTAAAGCCAGGACATTATTGGCCTTGCAGTAAGTGCGTGATGGAAAAATTAGCATGTATCCTGTGGAAACTGAAGCTCAGAGAGATTAAGCAAAATCCTAGAGCCACATGGATGTTGGCATATCACCCCAGACTCTACTCTACTGCCAGTTACAGCCTCTGTAACTGTCCTGCTATAAGAGTGTGTAAATACACGTGTGCGTGTCTGTTTCTTTTTTCACCCAGTATAATAAGCCTTTACTAAAGCCATAATAGGGGGTATCTCTCTGTCTCTCTGTCTCTGTCTCTGTCTCTCTCTCTCTCATACACTGGGGGATCCTTAAGGAGAATTCATCATGCTTCTTCCCTGTTTTCTAATTTTCTGCCTCTCAAGAAACCCTCTGACTCAGAAATTTTATTCCCAAGCATTTGCACTGGGAAGAGACTGATTTCAGCAGCCTATGGAAACTCACTAGATGCTCAGAACTTACAGTTGCATTTTTGAGTAAATAAATCTGTTAGGCAACGTTTCTGTCCTACCTCAATATGCTATTTAATACCAGCTCAACACAAAATAGGGTCTGTTTAAACTCTAAACACTGAATTTCAGGGTCGCAATAACGAAAAGCTAGACCAGGGCTCACAGTGACCCAAACTACGGCATGCCCCAGGACAAAGTTCTCCTCACTGTTACATTGGTCATGTGATAATAACATGAGTTGCATGACCTGTGACATTTTCAGGTTTCCAGAAACCAATGTACTAAACCCTATATAAAAAAAAAAAAAATCACCTGGAACAGCATGATTCCATGGTTGTCACAGAACAGCACGTGCTCCGAGGAATTCAGATTTGCATCATGTTTATAGATGGACATTGTGTCCCTTCCAAGGTCCCCTGCTGCTTAGAGGGTAAGGACTCATTACTCAGCTCAGCCATCACTGTTAACAGGTAGAGATGATGATATACCAAGAACAAAACTATGCTTAATGGAACCCAGGACATTAAGCAGCTTTCAACAAGTAGACCTTGGGATCAAGCTTCATCCCTTAAAAATGGAGACTGAGACCGCTTCTTCAGTCTGCTACCAAATGCAAATGCCCATCCCTCTTGAGAACTAAGGAGCTAACACATCCAGTCATGTACATTTCAATCTCCTTAAATAAAAGCATAAAGCTGCATTGCCAGAATGTTTGAGGAACGCCTCCTCTAGTGCACCTTTCTCCTCTTTCTGGCCATATTGATGCTCCATCCAGTGTGTTTAGACTCTTTTGTAGTTCTGAGGTCAAATCTGATAAAATGCCCTCTTATTTAGCCTTAATGACTAGGAAGATATTCTCCTTTTGCCTAAGATATAAGTCATGTTGCTCATGGCTGTAATTGGAAAAAGCTCTCTCGCCCCTGATTCCTTCTCTTTTTGGAAACCTAGTGGCACAGGAGTACACACAATAGAATTCTCCAGTGGCTGCATAAAACATGGTACCATCAAATCAAATGTTTGCTTCCACTGAACTGAGTGTTATCTCTTTAAGTTCCCAGCCTTGAAAACTCCTGGTATTTACATGAACAATGCATGTGCCAGTAATAATAATAATAATAATAATAATAATAATATAATAACTATAATTACTATTATATATTTATAATGAAATATATGGTATATAATATTATATTAGTATATATTATTATCTAATGTATATTATTTAGATTTATGTGTAATATATAATTATACATAAATATTACCATGTATTATACAATAATACTGTATATTACATAATTATATATTATTTTATTATAATTATCATCATCATCATCATCAGGGTATCCTGTATGATACGCTACAGACCTTGCTTTCCAGTAAGCATTACTTGTCTTTTTCAAAATAAACAACAGGAAATTTGGGACAAGAGGAAATAATTAATTTTTCTTAGTCTCTACCATGTGTCAGATATTGAATACGGGATTGGGGCTTAACCTCTGTTGTTTCACTTATTATTCCTATGAGCACTTTTGCGAGTCAGGAAGCTGAGCCTTGGGGAGTTTCAGGCTAGCTCAGGCTTGTTGGTGCAGGGCCCCTGTGAGAAGTTTGGTTCTCTCTAAACCCTGGTGTGGTGCTGTTGTTGTTACTTTAGTTTTTGTTTTTGTTTTTTTCATTCCTTCTATAGCGTATTATGTATTGGGCACTTAAATGGATATGTGTTATTTTGAGGGAAAAATACTCAGAGCCCAGCCTATGGCATCAGAGTAGCTAGGTGAATTTCATTACAGACTGTCAACTCTACTGTCGTGGCAGGAACCTTGGGTTCCTCTTCAGTCAGCACCGCGGGATGGCTGTCTGGGAAGAAGCCTTGCAGAACAGCTGAATCTTGCCCTAGTTGTTGGTCAAGTCTTGCCCAATTTATACCTGAGAAGATTGGCATTGAGTGTGATGGGTTAAGACTCTTCCTTTATCTGCATTATCAAAGTTCTAAACCCAAACCAAGTTAGATCAGCAAAACAGAAAACTGCACAACCATGGATGCTTAAATGCCCTTTGCAAAATATTCACTAAGTGACAAGCCCGTATTGTTCCCTGGCCTTTTATTGGAATCCAATATGTAAACCTACAATAAAAAGCTTACAGTATTTTGTAACAGCAGAGTCAAATAACTTGCACTTTACCACTAATTTTTTTCTCCATATCATAAATTTTTCTTCAGAATGTAAGAGCAGAGAAGAAAGAACAGCTTTGTCTTCCTATCAAGAATAAATATTTCTGTTTATTTACCTGGCGCTCAGATAGAAGGTACTATATACTTGTCTATTCCATTGGATATGTAGAAAAGTAATGTCACATTTAGTTCTTCTGTGCTAGATTGCTAAAATCCTTCCATGATGTTCATCTGATAGATTTCTCTCTCTTTGGTTTTTGGGTTCTAGTCACATTTTTAAAGCATCATTATAGAAACTTTCATACACATATGAATCAGCTAAATTGAACACATTTACTAATTTGGCAGGTGTATGCCATTAAGTTCTACGTTGTTATAGTGAGTTTGGAAGTTTCAAGTTAGGACCTAGTATGCTTGAATCAATGTCAAATACTGTGAAAGACCCAAAATCTAAGACTAAGATGCTGTCCCTTTATTTCCAATATCAGTAACTTAATATAATGGAATTAAGCATGTAAAAAATAGAAAATGGTAAGTTCAGATCACCTAAAAGTCCAGAGAGAATGCATAGGTGATATTAATAATAGCATAGACTTATGTTTTCTAACTATGGGCCAGACATGCTTTATATCTAGGAACCCATTTATTTTTTTTTAACTGTCATTTATTTTTGAGCGACAGAATGACAGAGTGTGAACAGGGGAGGAGCAGAGAGAGAGGGAGGCACAGAATCCGAAGCAGGCTTCAGGCTCTGAGTTATCAGCACAGAGCCCGACGCAGGGCTCAAATCCACAGACTACAAGACCATGACCTGAGCCACAGTCAGACACTTAACCGACTGAGCCACCCAGGCGCCCCTAGGAACTCATTTAATTTTTACAATAAACTCATCAATTACACACTAGTATTATCATTCACATTTTTTCAGAAAGGGGAACTAAATCACAGAGAGGTTAAACGATGGGTCAAAGGCACACAGCTTGTAACTAGCACTAGGGTTTAGCCCAGGCGGTGTGGTTCTTCAATGTCTACCCTCAAGCCATATTCTATGTTGCCACTCAACCATCAGAAGGTTTGGGGCCAGTCACGGGAACCAGGATAGCGTCTGAGGGCTATTCATGATTTAACATACAAATTGATGTTTAAAACAAAACCAAATGGTTAACTTGGGTTTGTTCTTTCTAAACAAAGGTCATAGTTTTACTTGGGTTTGACTTTTCCTTCCTGTTAAAAACCCTTTACGGTTTACAGAACAGATGTATGTATCAGAGATTAGGGTGTGAGGGAGAGAAGGAAGAACATTTTATAGGCAAATGAGTTCTTAATTGATAATGAAATGGATTTATTCAATCGCAGCTTTACAAGTCTCATTAAATTCAAATAATAGAATTCAAAATTTAACTTTCTCTTTACTTTGTCACTATGGTACAGAGATTTTGAGAAAACAAAATAGACCTTCACATTCAATTTAAGGGAAAGGGTGGAGAGCAGAATCGTGGATGGCATTTAGAGTCCATTTGCACTTATTCAGAGAAGTTGCATGTGACACATCACCGGGCCAATGGCTCAGCAGAAGGGCAGGTCTGGGCCACTGTAGAGGCTGCTGGAGACGGTTCTCAGGCAGCTTACTGTTCCTGAACAAGCTGACATTTTATGGGGACTATTAGAAATGCATGAATTCCGCACACAAAATGTCAACTGATATATTAAGAAAGAGCAACTCTCTGTGGTCACCAGCAGTAAAATTTCTTTAGATTTTACCCCATTCTGCTTCATAGATACATTGTATATACGCTTGTATCATTTCAGATGAGATCACTTGACACTTAAAATACACATTCAAGTTCAACGTGTGCAATAAGAGTGAAACCTTAAAGAGAAATGAAAATAGTATTATTCCTCCATCTTCAGTTCAGAAACCAAAGTCATGGATTATGAATTTTAAGCAGCCAGTATATCACTCAAAAATCATTCTAGATATAAAATGGCATCTTTATTCAACTTGCTTATTACTTTTAAAGTATGTTATGAATAGCCTTTTGCTTTTAACATGGAGGACTTCTATAAATTGGATACTAATACAAAAATATTAACCCCTATCATGAAACAATTGAGTTGAATAGCATTTTTGGGTTGAGTATTATAGTCTGTGAAGCTGTCTCCCACTATGTCTGGAAATTCAGTGAAAATTGAATGCTTGAAAAGTGTATGCTTAATATTTATGGAACCCTTGGAGTATGCCATAGCCGAGGAAGTTATTCCCCTTGGAAAATCAGATTAGCCATAAAGTCGGTCCCTGGAGTAACAGGCCACCAAATACTCAACATCAGGCACAACAGGGCACAACAGCCTGTAGAAGTCACTCCCCTTGTCCACCTCTCCGTTCACGTGTGGTGTAACCAATCCACAGCTTTAATTCCACCGTCAGTGCACCTGACGCCGGCCTCCTTGTCACACAACATGCTGCTCCTACATATACATCTGCAGCTGCTTTTCCATCATGTTGAATTCCATGTTCTCCCCACAACCTCCAAGACTCCTTTTTGTTCACAACACATGTAAGTAATGTCATCTATAGAATGGCAGCTTCAGAGACATACTCTAGCTTCTGCCTAACTACAAACAAGTGATAATGAAATTCTTAAATGAATTCTGATGCCATTAAAGGCAGTTTTATTTACTGGTATACAGATTTAAATCTTACTTTGTACATAAAGTGAAAAAAAAAAAACACTACAATTTCCCCAAAGCAAAAAATAGAGAACACTCCATGGAGAAAGCCCACAGGAAAGTTTGAGTCCCATCAGTGCGCATGTTGACACAGAAAAGCATCACCTGTTGGGTTTAAATGCGAAGGTTACTCATCTCATTGTCCATGGCCAGGAAAACTGCCACTTGTGAATAATTTAGAATTTGAATGCTATGGTGAATATAATATCTACAGTAGTACCTGGTTACCGCTTTGTTGTCTTACCTTGTTTATCTGTCAGTTGTTGTTGTTCTAGCAAACAGTTTTAATTATTCTCTAGAGAGACTGTGTTGTTTGAGCAGAACATGGAAATAGATTTAAAATGGAAACTTTTAAAAACAGTATTCAGTGGTGCCCTGACTCATAAAACGGAGACTACAGTCTGTCCAATGAAGTATGCAAAGAGGGGCTAACTACAGTTAGGAGGGGCAGCATTTTCTCTATTGACTGAGACAATTTCTGGAATATTTTACACTCTGTAGAGTGATACAAAACATAGACTTAGGACCATAAATCAAAACCTATTCCTCATTTTGGAATTGTAAAGTCATCCTGTGTTTATTAATAAAGTATCTACTATGTGCAGAACTCTGTGCTAGACACAGTGAGGAGATGCAAAGCATACCAAGGAGAACACATGGTAGAATGTTCCAGAATTTGGTTTCTGGACCCCCTGGATCTTGTGTTTGAATCCTGTTCTATCACTTCCTAATGACTGATCATGGAGGAGATGCTTTACTCTTTTGTCTTAGGCTCTTCATCTCCCAAATCGTGATAAAAATAGTCTTCATGTCGCAAAAGTGTTCTTGTATAATATACACACAAAATATTCAATGCTCTCTGTGACTAACACAAAATTAATGCCTAGTATTTCAGTTTTATTAAATTAGCATCTTTCTTGTGATTGTTCATTTCCATTTTCCAAAGTATGAGCAGCTAAATTCAGTAAAGGTTTGAACTAGCAAAAATATAAACAGCAAAATTCTTACACTATAGAATATTATCTTTCCCAGAAAACTCTCAGAATATAAGTAAAACTTAAATTGAAATGACATATATGAAAATTATAATGATGCCATTGATTAGCCTATTTTAGCCTAAAATTAATTCCCTAGTTAAAGAGAAGGAAGGAGCCATTTTAACTTTGGGAAAATATAAATTAATATTTTAATAAAACGTTTTATCATAGATGGTCATGGCAAAGTAGGCAAGACAAGAAAACAGTATAACTACAAAATTCCAGCACCTATAATCCCAACATTCATAGGCAACTACATTCAGTTCTTTAATGTATTTTCCTGCAGTCTTTATGATTTAGTATTTTACACAGTGGATATTCTATTGTACATTAAATTTTATGTCTGCTTTTGATGTTAAACCGTATAGCATAATAATTTTCTACATCTTTGGGAACCCTTTATTAGTACCATTATCAATATCTTGAAAATTTTGCATTTTACTTGAGGATACACTATAAATGCATATAGCATAGTAAATGTTTGTACAAGTCTATGTTTTGTCTGACATTTAGAGAATCTGACCAGACACAAATCAATTTAATTATGTTCAAACATAATTTTATTTTTTATTGTTTTTATATTTTTTCAATATTTATTTATTTATTTTTTTCTTTTGAGAGACATAGTGAAAGTTGGGGAGGGGCAGAAAAAGAGGGAGATACAGAATCTTAAACAGATTCTTAGCCGTCAGCCCAGAGCCTGATGTGGGGCTCGAACTCACGGGCCACAAGATCATGACCTGAACTAAAGTCAGAGGCTTAACTGACTGAGCCACCCAGGAGCCCCTCCATATTTATTTCTGAGAGACAGAGCATGAGCAGGGGAGGGGCAGAGAGCAAGGAAGACAGAATCCAGAGCAGGCTCCAGGCTCTGAGCTGTCAGCAAAGAGCCCGATATGGGGCTCAAACCCACAAACTGTGAGATCATGACCTAAGCTGAAGTCAGAAACTTAGCTGACTGAGCCATCCAGGTGCCCCCAAATGCAATTTTAAAAAGACACTATGGTTAGTTAAAGTTCATAAGAAAATCTTTATTAAAACAAGAAACAATTTTTTGAGTTGTTTAGTTGAAGGGTGACTAGCAAATCACTAAGGAATAAGGAGAATGGTAGGTTATCTAGGCCAGCGTAATCTCATGAACCAAAAACATTGAAGTAGAAGCACAGAATGTGAGAGAGTGATAGTCTACCTTAACGTGAATAGTCCATGCTTTAAATGGTGTAAATTAAAACTGTATGATGTTTAGTGCACCTGGGTAGCTCAGTAAGTTCACCGTCCAACTTCAGCTCAGGGCATGATCTCATGGTTCATGAGTTCGAGCCACATGTTGGGCTCCGGGGTGACTGTTCAGAGCCTGAAACCTGCTTTGGATTCTATGTCTTCCTCTCTCTCTGCTACCCCTCCCCCACTTGTGCTCCCTCTCTCTCTCAAAAAGAAACATTAAAATTTTTTTTTAAATACTGTATGATGTGGAGGGAGAAGTTAGAGAGACAAACCTGTTTGTCTTTGGTGATTATCTACGTCAACAGCAGATAACTTCTTTGTGATTGGTAAAAAATAGAGGCCCTATGGAAAGGATAATTCCTCACGAGATGAAAGAGGATCAGTGCATCATATTGGAAGGGTATTAAGTTTCTAAATACAGAACAATTGTTTAGATTGTTAAATAATTTACAAATTAATTACACATGCAATATATTGCAAATTAGCTGAGCAAAGTAATGAAGAAGTAATGTTTTCTTTCTTTATAGTACATGAATTGATGAAGGTTCAGAGAGCTCTTTTCTGCCTAAAATTTTGTGTTTTATTTTGTTTCCACATCCAAACAGTACCTCAGTTGAAAATAAAGGGTATAGCGAATTTTATTTTTTGACCTTGCAATTTTGTACATGTTGTCCTATTGCCTTGTTAAAAATTTGTTTTTATGTTGCATAGAGACAAAAGATTGTTTGAAAGAAAATATATGTATGGAAGTATTCCAGTTACTATAGATGTATGAGCAAATTACTCCAAAACTTGGCCATCTAAAACAACCATGTATCTTGTTTATGAATTTTCTGTTTCAGAAATTCCAACAGAGCACCATGGGAGTGGGTCATCTGGTTTTACAGTGTCTGGGGCCTCATCTCAAAAACTCAAAAGCTGAGGCTAGTGTTATTTGAAAGCTCATATATTCCCTCCAACATCTGGCACCTGGTAAGGGAAGGCTCGACAATGGGGGGCTGAAGCAGCTGAATATTCTGTGCATCTTTCTCTGTGTGTTATCTCTCCATGGTCTTTCTAGCTAGTGCTTGGTACATTCATGGTAGCCATAGTTATGGTGGTTCAAGGCTTCAGAGATGCACTTCCAAAGAGAGCGACAGAAATCTTATCACCTATTAGGACCTAGCACGTAGTGCTAGTACCTAGCATGGTACTCTGTTGGCAGAGTAGATTCAAAGTTCCACCCAGGTTTGGGGTGCCTGGTGGCTCAAGTGGTTAAGCCCCAGACTCTTGATTTCAACTCATGTATGATTTCACAGTTTGTAGAATCAAGTTCCCCTTTGGGCTCTGCACTGTCAGGGTTTCCTCACCCTCTCTCTCTCAAAATAAATAAATAAACTTAAAATAAAATAAAAACAAGTTCCACTCAGGTTCAAGGAAGCATGGACTCTACCTGTTAGCTGAAGGATACCAACAGTACATTTTAATTCGGGCATGTGGAATGAGCTATACATTGGTGTGCCCATCTTTGGAAAATATATTCCATCTCAGACATAGAGGCTACTGATAACATTTCCTTTGAATTCTAACTACCAACCGCACAATGTTTACGCTTACCTCTGAAATCCCTGTGTGTCTTTCTCTGAGTGTATCACCCCCTCTTCTCTTCCCACATCTTTACTTCCCTGCATTTTGCCCTTTTCTTTATCGTTTTACCCCGTGTGTTTTCATGCCATCTCAGGGCGGATGCTTGTGCACACACCCGGATGCAGATGTGGGTTTCATATAAAATAGATAGTACCGAATGCCTTTCTCTGTGTCTTGCTCTTTTCCCCCCTAGCTTGTGTTTTTAAGATTATTTGTTCATACCATTGCATGTAGCTTAAGCATTTCACTTGCAGTTTACTATTCCATTGAATATATATTCTACAAATTATCCATTTTATTGGTGTTGGACTTCGGATTATTTCCAGTTTTGTTTTATTTATGTGACTATTATCAGGTGGGTATGAATATTTACACATTTTTCTACATGTTTCTTGATGTACATGCAGGAATTTCTCCAGGCAATATCACTCAGAATGGAGTATTTACAGCGATAAGAATGTATAATCTCCAGTGTTCATATTTTCACATAAATTTCTTAGATTTTTCCTTTCATATATAAGGCTTCAGTACACATACAATTGTGTGCATTATGTGCCATAAGGATAAAGCTCATTTTTTTCCCCCAGATGAGTCTGGAATTTATTCTCACACTGTTTTCAATTTAAAAAAAAAGCAGTTAGTTGGAAATAATTTGAAGGTTATAGAATTTGGTCAAAAATAAAAATAGTATAAAAAATTCATGTACCTTTGGCCCAGATTTACCTGCTATTCCTATGTCTACATAATGGATGTGTATGTGTGTGTATGCAAATTGCAATTAACATGCTTCTTTACCTCCAAATACGTCTATGTGTGTTTCCTGAGTAGAGGTATTATGTAATCATGGTCAACATCAATTGCATAAATTTACATTGACTCGATACTTTATCATCCATATTCCAGTTTTCTCAGGTGGCCTAGTCACATCCTTTATAGCATGTTTCCCCTCTACTACAGAATCCAGTCTCTGGGGTCAGATATTACAGATGGGTCATGTCTAATTAGCCTGTAACACTCCCCAAACCTTTCTTTATCCTTGATAATGTGGATGCACTTAAAGAATATATTGTTTTCTTTTTTCAAGAAAACATTCCTCATTTCATGTTGACGTTTGAGGTCTTCTCATATCTACAATGAGGCTATGCATATGCAGTGTGTCTCAGGGTTTCACATCTAGAAGATGTGATGACGTCCACTGGCAATATAAACATTGATCAGCAGGTGAAGATGTTGCCCTAATTCTCTGTTGTTAATTTACTTAAACAAAATATTTACCTTTAATCTTCTTGACTAATAAACAACCAATGGGAGAACACTTTAATATCATGCAAAAATCTCAACCTCATCAAAATTTCTCTCTGATCCTAGCATCCACTGATGATTCTTTCCTGATCTAACCTTTATCATGGTGGTTGCACAATGAAGATTTTCCAACGCCAGAATCTGTTCCACATTTAATTGATAGGTTTCAGTATTCCATTGTAAGCAAGAGCTTTCTCTTCCCCAGTCTTGATTTTTGTATATATGTGTGTGTGTTTCTATGTATTAAATAATGAATTTACTATTATTAAATATTACTATTAAGTATTCAATTTTTATTAAACAATAGTATAATTTAATATTATTTAAATTTATTTATGGGATAATAATGAATTCCCACATTTAATGGTTTATAATTCATTAGTGAACATAATGATTTCCATACTCAAATCTCAGGTTTGGCCTCACTGTGTCCCTTGTGTGTTTGTGACATGCTTCCACTTGACTTCCTGATATGACAAAACATTTCAGGGTTATCTTGGACCTACTTTCCCCTAAGCATGGAATCAACTTTTTCCAGGGTGCTGTAGTTCCTGTTTATACACACCATTCGCTTAAGAGCCCATGGTTTGTCTATTCATCAGCACTAGCTAACCTTGTTATTATTACAGCATTTTATGGGTGGGTCCAGGCTTGAGTTCTCGATTCTGTTCTGTTAGTGTACTTGATTGTTAAATATGTACCAACTCGCTCACAGCTCCCTGTTATCATCTTCTCTGTTATTAGGACAGTCTTGGTTCTTTTTAGTTTATGCCCATTCCCATAAAATTTGGAATTCATTTGCCAATTTGAATTTTAAAAATAGCCATTAGGATTTTGATTGAAAATGCATTAAATCTTAAGTGATAGCTATAGATGCATCACCTTTCTATAAGAGACTAGATACTTTTTTTAGTTGAATAATTCAAGATTTTTTTTAATGGCCAATCATTTCAGGTTGTTTTTCCCCAGCACACGTGTCCTTAATTACGTAGATGTAAAACTTTTTTTTTTTTACTTTAGAACCATGTTCATAGATTTTATCTTTAAATAAAAACATAAGTTGTTTGGGTTTGTTGTAGGCACAGCTTGTGTTTCTCTTTCCTGTTTTCAGTATCTACTATTAATGTGGGGGTTATTTTTACTTTCCTCCTTTTGTTTTCATTCTGATATCCATGTTGTTATCTATTGTCCTATATATAGAGACCCCCATAGGCTTCAGAGCTTCCTGGTGGACAATTTTAGGATGACCAACTTTTGTGGCTTACATGGGAGAGGGGAGTTCCTGGGAAGCAGGGATTTTCAAGATTTGAAACTAGGAAAGCCTGGCAAATGGGAATGACTTGCTCATTAGGCACATGACTGAAAGCAGAGGGTTTTTTTTGTTTTGTTTTGGGTTTTTTTGTTTGTTTTACGTATTCTAAGGGCAGTATTTCCTTTGTGGGCAATAGGAATAGTATTATTCTTATTATTTGCCAGGACATTTAAATGGATAACTGATGTAATCTAGAAATACATTTAAGAGTAGTATTCATGATTAATGTAAATCATTCAAAAAGAACTCCTGGCACAGATAGCTCCACCAGAAACATTTACTAAGGAAAAAAGTGATGCCAAACTTACACATCCTCCCAGATAAGTGGAAGGAAAAAGAGGGAAATGCTCTTTCAGTCTGAGTTCAGTCTTTTCATTTATTTATTTTTTATGTCACCATAAACTTGACTTAAAAACACAACACAGGTCTTAACAAAAAAGGAAAATTTATCATTTTAAAAGCCTACAGAAATATTTACAAAGAACATCTAGCAAAATATATATTATGAGCAAGTTGTGTTTAGTCTTGAAAATAACCTTGGGAATATTTTTAAATCCATATAATTTGACACCCAGATAGGATAATAGAGAAAATTTGAGAATTATCTCAATAGATGCAGACCAGTTAGTTTATAACATTAAATGTCTATTTATAATTAAATTAAGGAATATTTTTATTCTCATACAAAGTAGCCACAACCAATGATGGGAATACATCATACTTGATGGTAGAATGTTGAAAATTCTTTCACTGAGATCAGGAGCAGGAAAAGGATGGCGATTATGTCTGTTTTTTTTCAATATGTATTTGGGTTCCTAGTTAATGAATTAAAAGAATGAAAACAAAAATTATACATAGGAAATAAAATAAACTGTCCTATTTCTAGACATTATCTACACATATGTGCATGCCTATATATATGTAGAATATCCAAGAGCATCTATAAATAATTATTAGAATAAATCAGAGTTATAAGCACGTTTGTTGGATACAGGATGAATTCATTCCTTCCTAGTCTCCATCTCATCCATTTCTTCCTCCACCAAAAGCCTTACATAAATAGAGGAATACACCAGATTAGTACATTAGAAGTCTTGGCATCATAATATTATGACTTTGTCCAGATTTTACCAGATTTACCCAATCAACACTCTAAAGTGAGTTTTATAAATGAGTTATAAAGTTATTATAATTAAGATAGTGTGGTATTTATGCATAAGCAGACAATTAGACTAATAAAATGATAAACTCAGAGAGACATCCATATATATGGACATTTAACTTATGAAAAATGTGGTCACAGAGAATAGAGGGCAAGAAAGCAATATTTTTAATAAATTGTGCTGGGAGTATTTGGTATTCACATATGTATCCATATCCACAGCTTATACTGAAATCAATTTTAGTGAATTGTAGATCTGAATGTTAAAGGGGAAAAAGAAAAGCTTCAGAAAGGTTACACAGGATAATTCTTTTAGACTTCTGAATAGAAAAATATTTCTTATACAAAAGACATAAAAAATATTAAGAATTTAAATATTGATAAATTTGATATTAGAATATTTTCTGATAAAAAACCTTAATGAAATAAAATGCGGAAAGAATATATTTGTAATTCATATAATTGACAAAATTGAAGATATATAAATAAATCTTTCAAATCACTAAGAAAAAATAAGTATACACATGACAATTCAACAGCACATCGCAAATGAGGATATATACATAATTAATAAGCATATGACAATGTGCCCTAAGTCATTAGGGAAATTAATATTACAACCACAAGATAACACTACTTTCCCCAACAAAAGGGTAGACATAAAATTTACAGGAAATTTTATAAGAACTGGTGGTTGGAAAGAATATGAAATGAAAATAACCTTTATGAATTCCTGTAGTGAGTATAAATTGTTAAAAACAATTAGAAAAAATTTAGTATTATTTACTCTATTTGAAGATCTATATTCTGTAGGCTGCTGCAGTTTTCTTCCTAGGTGTATATCTAAAAGAAGTTCACATACATGTTCACAAAAATAGGCATTTAACAGAATGTTTTTGTTGGTATTATCATGACACATCAACTCTGCAAATAACCATCAGTGGTAGAATGAACATAAACAATGTGCTACATGTATTGAGTGTGGTGACAGGAAGCATGGCAATGAACTGCCCCTATGAACAGTCTGAGAGGGGGGAAAGGAGTGCCTGTTGGGAAAGAAAAAATGTTACAGTGAAGGATTAGTACACTTCTACCCATGATTCTGTCTGCTTTTGTTTAAAAAATATGAATTGGAAAGACACAGATTGATTCATAAGAAAAAGACTTAGGGAGGGCTAAAGTAGTATAGAACTAGGAGCAAAATGAAGATTATTCAATGGTATTTGCAATAAATTATTTTATTTAAAATATCTGAGATCATGCTTTTTAAAAGCATTAGATCATTGAGTACACATGGGTTATAATATTATTTTTAACTTTTAGTATTTAAGAAAAATTCCAAATTAGAATATTTCAAGTCAATTGTGATGAATTCTCAGTAGTTTGATCAGGGCATTGATTATATGTACCAGTTCTTCCTGGAGGTGCAAATAGATCCTGTAATACATTCAGGACATTCCACCTGGTAGATAGAACATATTGATTGTATTGAGCGTGAATGACAATTATTCCTGCCATACAGCTCAAATGGAAGCCCTCCTTAGCTCCCACCTGCTCTCCCGTGGTGGTGTCCAGATTCTCCTTCTTAACCATGTTGATTTCATCCCATTCTGCTATTTCTGAGATATTTTAATGCCTGCTTATATTTCTACCCATAATCCCTCAACTCAATAGCATCATATTCTGGGACCCCCATATCCTCTGTTCCACACACCTCATTTTTTGCATGGTCACCTCACAAAAACTGTTGTGTCCAGAATTTATTGAGTGCTTTCAGTTCGAGAGTATCATTTTGTTTTCATATATTGAGTTGATCACATTATTTTTTTCTGGTAGTGTACTAAATTACCTAATTTTTCATGGTATAAGCAGACCATTCCAAATACACACTCTGGTCAGAGAACTGCTCTGTGTAATCCCATGCCTTTAAAATCTGATCAGACTTGCTCTCTACCAAATATATAGTTCTTCTTTGTAACAGTTTCATGTAAACTCAAAGAACATATGTGCTCTTCAGTTGTTGGGTATAAAGTCTAGTTGGCATTACTATGAATGTATCAATTGGAGCAATATTAATCATGCAGATTAAAATTTCCAGATCCTTACAGATTTTTTTTTGTCTCCTTGTCCTATAGGTTACTGAGAAAAATGTGTTCAATCCCCACTATGACTATGGATTATTTTTCCCCCCTTAGGTTATGCCCAATTTCACTTTATGTATTTTAAGGATACATTTTTAGATTCATACATATCTATCTATCTGTCTATCTATCTATCTATCTATCTATCTATCTATCTATACATATATATATACACACACACACACACACACACACACATATATATATATATATATATAGAGAGAGAGAGAGAGAGAGAGAGAGAGATTTTTTTACATCTTTCTGGTTGATTGACTTTTATCATTAAAAATGTTCCTTTTTTCCCCTCTTATCTCTGGCCATGCTGCTTGCCCAGAAACTTTCTTTGTCCAGTAGTAGAATAGCTCACTCAATATCCTTTCAGTTAACATCTATATCATATACTTTGTCATTCTTCCCTTTCAACTTTTCTGCCTCATTGTCTTAGACTTGGTTTCTAGAAATAGGTTATGAGACAGAGTTGCATCCAGACTTTCTGGGGAGTGGAGAGGTTTACCTATAATTAAGGTTGATCACAGAGAGAAACTAGCTACAATGTGGTTATGAGAGAGGGTTTGGAGGATCCTATAAGAAGTTTTGGAGGTGAGATGACTCTTTCCAGCTGCCCATGATTAAGGTGAGGAAGCCAGGACTTTTATCCCCAGTAGCCATCAGCCAAGGGCCACTTCTGAGATGTGGTATAACCTTAAGCAGGCAGTTCCCTACATTCAAGGGTAAATTCCAGTGCAGGATGCAGCTGTGGGTGTACCTTCCCAGCAGTTGGGAATGGGTGCAAAAGCCTGACAGCGGAATCTGGGTGGTGCAAAATGGCATAAGGAGAGTATAATAATAGTACAATGAAATAATTATATTTAAGGTACATCCTTTCCAAGGAAGCTATTTGACATACCTTTTTTATTAAATTTCAGATATTAATCTTTTAATTGGAATACATTCCATTCACAATGAGCATAACTACTGGTATATTAGGTTGAAGTCTACCATTAACTTTGGTTAGAAAACAAAAGAAATGTGATCCACCCATTAGTCCATGCCCCTTTTTCCTTTGTGACTTCATCTTAAGAATTATGCCCTATATGAGGTGACAGATGTGCTAACTAACCTGATTGTGGTAACCATTTCCTGATACATACATCTATCAAATCGTTGTATTGTACACCTTAAGCTGACAAACTGTTATATGTCAATTACATCTCAATAAAGCTAGAAGAAAAAGAAATGATCGGCGTGTTTTTCCTCTATTTATTGTTAGCTGTACATTTCTTTAGTATTCAATTAGGTAGTTACCACAGAGGTATGAATTAAGACTTTTATTACTTTGTAAAAAGTATGGAAACCTTGAAAGACTTTTGGAATATCTACTCTCAGGTCTACAGAACCATCCCCAAACTATCGTGTAATAATTTTTATTTATTCTTTTTATAAATTTTTTAATGTTTTATTTATTCTTAATACAGAGAGAGACAGATCACGAGAGGAGGTGGAGCAGAGAGAGAAGGAGACACAGAACCAGAAGCAGGCTCCAGGCTCCGAGCTAGCTGTCAGCACAGAGCCTGACGGGGGGCTTGAACCCACGAATGTGAGATCTGACCTGAGCCAAAGTCGGAGGCTTAACCAACTGAGCCACCCAGGCACCCCTCGTGTAATAATTTTTACAAGGCCCCTCTCTATATAGTTAGATTTAAAAATCTATCAATAAAAATGTATGGGACCATGTGAGGTCCCATAATTACTATTTGTTAATTAGTATTCAGAATAGTGAGGAGATATGAGGTCCTATGTATTTGTTTATTGTCCTAAGTGTGTATAAAGATTTTTCTTAGGGTCTAGACATCCCTTTCTGTTTAGGTCTAGAAACTATCTCTTCAAAGCTATCATCAAACGTCATGTGTCACACTTTGAGAAAAAAGCAAGGCTGTTAGCTGCTATCCCGAGGCTTTTTCAAAATGTTTATATTGAAACAATACAGAATTTCTTGTCTCTAATTCCGCTTATTTAATGCAGGCGACATAATTACTCATGATGCTGCCTGATTCACTTGCTGCTTCTGTGAATTCTGGCTTCCAAGTCAAACACTGGGAATGGAACGTTGTCAATGATGACCACGAATATAATCCTTACCTAGAGTACTCAGGAGAATGTAAAAGATGGTCATTTTCTGGTCATGTTAAATTAACTACTCAGAATTGTAGAGTCTAAATGTAGAGTAACACATCTCCCAGCTATGTCTTCTCTTGAACTCTGTATCTCTCAATTCCTAAAAGGTAAGCTCTCAGTGTCGCCTCATTCCTGCCTTCCCCACCCTACTGGGGAGGAGAAGCAACAGGGCTGTGAGCGGTTCTTTTCCAGTTCTTCATGCCCCTCATCTGGCATGGCTCAAAAGTTGTTTATATGTAGCTCTACGTCTATCACCCTTAGAATGTGAAGAGCAAAGAGTTCTGGAGAAAAGAGATTATTTCTATCTTTACAGCACATCAATTTTCTTAACTCAGCAAGTCCTGAATGTGTAGAATCATGAAATTATTTACATTGTTTTGACATTCTTTTTTCTCCTTCTCTAAGACGAGTTCCTCATATCTTTGACCTTTCTACCATGACAAGTATGTTTTTTATGCTCTTTTCTGTATTATATATAATTTTCTTTCTTCTTGATTGGGTCATGATACTTTTTCTTATCTATTTTTTAGCTGATAAATATTCTTTTCATCTGTGTCTAATGATTTGCTAAGCCCATTCTTTACGTTTTTAGTTTCAGCCAGTGTCTGACTTAATTCTATAAAATCTATTTGATTCTTTTAAAATTATTTCCCATTCTGATTCTTTGAATCTTGTAATTTAATTATATAAAAATATGAATTATAGTCACTGTGAAGTCTGTCTGATAACTGCAATACCTAGATATTATGTAGATCTGTTTCTTTTTTTATTCTTAGTGTTCTGTCACTTTTTTCTTCTACATAAATGCTTTTAATGATTGAGTATCAGATATTCTACATAAAAATTGTAAAAATCAACAGAAATCCTAGATAGTGCTATGTTCCTGCAGAAAGAATTTACTAATATTTTTTTAGCAGCTTGTTTAAGGGTCATTTCTTTTATCTTATCAGAGGTTGAGATTCTATGAAAATGTAGTTCATGTCCTGAGATACTGGTCAATTTTTGCATCACATTTCCTCCTAAAGTATATGACTTTGGGCTATAAACCAGAGCCTATTCTTTTTTCTCCCTTTCCTTTTAATGTTTATTTTTTAGAGAGAGAAGGAGAGTACCAGCTGGGGAGGGGTAGAAAGGGGGACAGAGGATCTGAAGTGAAGCAGGCTCTAGGCTGAAAACAGAGAGCTGAGGCAGGCCTCAAACTCATGACCTCATGCCCCATAACCTCAGCTGAAGTCAGATGCTCAACAGACTGAGTTGACCAGGTACCTCTTCTTTCTTTTTTAAACAGAATTTCTGCTCCCTGTAAGTCTCTGAGCTCCAATTTCTCACCCTGACCCCAACTGTTGTGAGACTGGGGAAAATACCATCTACCTCCTGTGCCTCTTAGCTCTGTTTTTCTTAATTTTTTATTTTTTTAACATTTATTCATTTTTGAGAGACAGAGAGAGAGAGAGAGAGAGACAGAGAGAGACAGAGACAGACAGAGACAGAGAGAGACAGAGAGAGAGAGTGCAAGCAGGGGAGAGACAGAGAGAGAGGGAGACACAGAATCCGAAGCAGGCTCCGGGCTCTGAGCTGTCAGCACAGAGCTTGGCATGGGGCTTGAACTCACAAACCACGAGATCATGACCTGAGCCAAAGTCAGATGCTCAACTGATGGAGCCACCCAGGCACCCCTCGCATCTCTGTTTTTGCTGTCACGGTTGACAGCTTCCTCCTGAGGAAAAGGACATCTAAACAGCTGAATCACCTGTTCTTCCTAGTTCTTTCCTGGATCCTGTCCTGGAAAATTTTTCATGTCTTGGTAGCTCTCTAATACTTTCAAACAGATTCCTCATGTTCCTAGTCTAAATTTTCCATGTTTTAGTGAGATTAATGGTCTGACACAAGTATTCAGCCATTATTAGTAGACCATAGCTGTCAGATTGCTCTGAAGTTGATCCAAAACAAAATTCCAGAACATTCTAATTCAACATAAAATACTATTATAAACTCTCTGCATCGTTTACAGCCATTCATACAGTAAAGACACCGGGAACACATTATTTATCAAATACAAAAGTTGGAAATGACAGAACTTAACTGTCAAGAATCTTCAGCCATATATCGGGAAGGTCTAAAATTAGCATTTGGATATAAGTAAATATTAGTGTAAGGATAAAAGCAAATAGTAAGATTTAAATTACTTTCAGATTCACCTGAGATTGATAGAGTGACTCTTTAAATCCATTCTAGGCACTTTTAATAACATTCATAAAAATTTGTGATGCAGATTTTTTTTTTTCTGTTTTACAGTGAAGACATTGAGACATGAAAAGAAAGTTTCTTGCTCAGTATCCCATAGCTAGAAGGTATTGGAACATGGATTTGGACACATACTGAAAATGTGCCCTGTGTGTTCCTAAAATTCTAGTATTCCTTCCATTCTATGATGCTGCTTCCCTGAGCCACAAATTTAATTTCTATTTGGGTTTTGAACGAAGTAACATACCTCTCACTCTGCACTATTTAAGGCAGCATATAAGTAGACATGGAGTAAATCATACTTTTTCTTAATTATTCAAAACTACAAAATATATTGATGAACTTGGGTTCCACCGTTGCTCCTAACTCATAATGAATTTCTGCTACTTCCAGATTTTAATTTAGGTCATGTGTTACTTGGTTTCTCTCCTCTAGGACCCCTGAATCAATGAGAATTATGTGATGTGTGAGTCAACTTCTGTTTTATGTAAATATATGTTTATGTGTCAATTTCATTTATTCATTGTTACCAGGTCAGAACAATTTTTTCTCTGACTTTAAGAAGAGAGACACTAGATTTTCAAAACAGAACCTAAATTTATCCCTACGAATTTTGATAAATCAAAATTGCTTAAAAGTGTCAGTAATTTTGCAAATCAGCCGGGAAGACATCCAAATTCTATTACAAATGCTTTTGTATGTCTACTTATTAAAGGACTATGAATCTATGGATTTAAATTTAGAATCTATTTTTTAAATTATGCCATGGCAAGATAGAGAAATGAACAAAGGATATGATAATAATAGCTATTCTGACTATTAAGTTTTGGTTTTTCTAGACTTTCTCTCAACACTTAGTTTTAATTCTATGGAATTAAATTATTTTACAAGTCAGACACACATTATCAAATTCCTATATACTGCACAATGATAATCCTTACCCTTTACTGATACTTTAGCATATCTATGATCTTTCCATATATATATATATATGCTTTATCACCATGATAATGTTTTATCAGATGTCTCTGAAAAAAACATTATAGGTTTCAAATTCTTCTCTTTATTACACTATTTTCTATCTGATTTCTATGCTAGGACAATCTTCACATTTACAGTTCTTATTATGTTTTCTATCATTTTAATATTATTTGAAATCTATTTTCAGAGAGCACTTATTTTTTGAAAAAAAGAACTCAGTAAAATAAATAGAATTAGCCAGAATTCTACCCAATCTTTGATACAAAAACATTCCTGAATAATACTTATTTTTCATTCATGCTTGCCATCTTTCTCTGCCATTCTGAATTATGATGCTAATCAGCCAACCATTTGGGACGATGAATTTCAATTTTCTCCTGATTCTGAATACTAATACTTAGGATATTAAGTGTTTTACAAATGTTTCAGACTACCTACTTTCTACATTCAGCAATCTCGGACTAAGATACTTTAATTTCATTTTAAGTTATTCTCTTCCTAAACTATAATGAATAAACAAATAAATTTATATATATACATATATATATATATAATTTGACTAAAAGTGTATATTCATATGCCTTATCGGCATATATGTTTATATTGTTCTTACGTTTGTTTGTTTTTTCCTGAAACAACTGGAGTGGATTTTTGTCTTTTTTAAAATTTAGGTTATATCTAATTTAGGTAAAAATAAATGCAAAATGAATAATCACTCTTCTCTTTTTTTCTTTCTTCTTCTTAAGTACTTTCCTATTTTGTAAATTAACCTCTTAGCTACCATAAATTACCCAAATACACCATTGCTTCTTTTGAGTTCTCTCCGTGCCACTTTTCATACAAGGTCTTCTTCTTGGACTGATCTGTTCTCCCTTTTCGACAAGGGTTTCTTCCAAAGCCTTAAAAACAGTTCCGACAAGCATCCTCAGTGAGACCCTCCCGGGGGCCAATCACTGCTGTGATTGGGTCTCCTCTTCTCTCAAGCATCATTCGCCACACAAAGCAAGCAGCCAGAATGCCTTTCGAATTTTAATTAATGACTTTGTTTTACGTGAATAAATCATATTTACTGCCTGGGACTTGAAGATCTATTATGATCCTGAAAGGGCTGGCAGGGTATTAACCATCTATGTTGTTACCAGAATGTTCTGGAGCTAAATCCATCCTATCTGGCTTTGAAGTCTAATTGGCTTTGATGTGTTTTGGGGAAAAGTAAACTGTTGTGACTCCAGATCTGTAAGATAAGCATTGTTATTAGAGGCACTTTTTGTTTCTTCGTTGGTAGAGATAACTTTTCCCTCCGGCCCTGAAGTCCCGGAGTTCCTGGCTTCAAGGATCATGACGTCACGTCTCTAGCTCCACCCCCCGCACGGGTCTGAAACCTGCCAAGCACTTCCCAAGTAAATGAGATATTTACATGGATACTATGATTATCAGGGTGCATAAATATGGAAATACTTCTCAGGGCTGATACTCTCAAGGAAGAATCCCCAGAAAAGATGAAAAATGATCTTTATTTACACTGAAGGGTACGTGAGACAGAAAAAAAAAAAAAGGAAAGAGTATCCCAGGGTGCTTCTAGACAGAAGGTATACCTTCATGATAATCCCGGGGAAATGTCTTCTGGGTGTCAAAGCATATGAAATATTTATTAATAAAGGTGTTTATGATAAATTTTCCTAAACATTTCAAATCTGTGCAAGACAGGTTTGCCTAACCTAATAAACAGAAGTTACTTTAAATTTCCTATCAGCTTCCCTGCTCTTCTGGAATTTAAAATAGTGGGAATTTAATTCCTTCATATTTTTTCTTTCCCCTGTTTCTCGCTCCCTTCTCCAGTCAGAATGAAGCAGAAACAAAAAACAGAAAAATAAATAAATAAATAAAAACCAAGAAACAAAAAAAGAGTGAATCTTTTGATAGGTCCTTGTGCCCTCTAGTGGCAAATCCGTTTAACAGCAAGAGCACTGGCTAGGTAGGCAGGGTGTCCTTAAATTGCTGACCAGCCCTTTCCTCCCCTCACGGGTTATACTCTCCTAGGCTCCAAATACAGAGTCTGCACTAAAACACTTGAAACAATGGCTGGTAGACAAATTTGGTAAAACTATGAGGAATTAAACTGTATCTACACTTTAAAAATTTTTTTTTCAGAAGCAGTATAACCTTGAGCTTGTATACTTAATTGCACAGAGCTTCACTGTCCTCATTTTTGAAATGGAGATGTTTCTACGACCAAACAATTCCATAGGAATACAGCATAAATTATATTAACACGTTTCATTATCTCAGTGACCAGAATAAAAAGGTTTATCATTATTATATTTTTCTGACATGTAGTTCAAATAGTATGTATTTAAATGTATTTATTCAGTAGGCTGACTTTTTATCACTGCCTAGGAATATTGATGACTAAGTCTAGCTTGGTGTGAAAAATATTAAAGTTAAGAAAACTATATTTTGTGTAAAATTATATCTACATAATTATTCCTTCACCCAATATATATTAACCAACTTTAAAGGAAAGATTTTTAATTCAGAAAAGAAGATTCATTGGGAAAATAACCATCAAGTCAATTATCAGATATTTATTTGTTCATTGTCATTCAGCAGATAGTTAAATATAATCTGTGGTGTGCCAGATGCTAGCATAGGGCTAAGAAAAACATGGTGAATTCCTACACGGAGCTAATGTTTCAGGAAATAAACACAAACTAAGCAAATAATCATATTATGAATGCGAAAAGATAACACTGTGAAAATGCCAGAAAACGGAATATGGAATGTGAGGATGCTTAATAAGGGAAATTGTATTAACTGGGAAAAATATTGAGAGAATGAAATCTGGGGTAAAGTCTGAATGAATGACAAGCATTCTAAGAGGAATGAGTTATGGGAGAATTTGAGCAAAAGCAGATCTGGAAGGAGGAAGAGGACATGAAAAAACTGAAAATGTCAGACAGTGAGAGGAATCACAGTGCTTGGAAAGGCAAGAAAGCCGAGTAGGGACCATTGGTATCATAGCCATGGAAGGACATTTATTATTTATTCTTCGAGATGCCCTTTTTGGAACTTAAGTTACACACAGTTGTTTCTTTCTGGAATTTTGAACAAAAGAACTTTAAAAAGCAGATTAAAAAAGACGGCTATTCAAAGCAACACCCTCTACCCCACCATGCATAAACACAAGAGCACAGACACAAAAAGTACACATTGTTATCTATGTTTATTATTTCTAACTAAGTAATGCAAAAGAAAATTGAGTATGTGGTTTCTTGAGTATTTATCAATTGATAAAATGAGATACATTTAGAATAATGTTGCCTGTCCTGTAAAAAATGTATTAACATCAAATATATGATATTATGTTTCTTTGACTGGCTCCTTCTTTTGGCTATTATTTTATTTGTTTTTGTTTTTTGTTTCTTTTTTTAAATTTTTTACAATTTTTATTTATTTATTTGAGTAGGAAGTTTTCTCATGGTTCCCAGTGATCCTCAGCTGTTAGTGGTCCTACCCTTGTTTATGCTCTTCACCTGGAAGTTGAACTGGCTCTAGTTGGTGACTTGCTTCTAAAAGATAGAATTTGGCAAAAATGACAGAATGCCTCTTCCTGGTTAGGTGACCAAGATGGTGATTTCGTCCTGCAGACATTCTCTCTCTCCATGATGGCTCTGACGGAAAGGGGAGCTGAGTGCAGTCTCTGGCCAAAGGCCTGTGGGAACCGAGGCCCTCAGACTCACAGCTGCAAAAAAGCGGAGTCCTGCCCACAATGATAAGGGTGTTTGGATGCAGTTCTTAACCCCAGTTGAACCTACAGTGACTTTGGCTCTCGTAGGCGTCTAAATTGAAACCCTGTGAGGAGGGTCATCATCCATCCTTGTTTGATTCCAGCTGACAGGTTTCCTGGGATGTGGGTCTTCCAGTTTCAAAACCTGGCAAAGTCTTGGGCAGACCAGGATGAGTTGGTGAGCTAGTAATTGTAAGATAATAACTGTGTGTTGTTTCAAGATGCTAAATGTGCGGGTAATTTGTTAGGCAGCGGTAGGAAACTAATACACTTCTATTCAGGATTCAACTCAGGTATAAGGTCTCACAGGAGACCCTCTGATTCCTAAGTGTGTGCTTACAGGTCCTTCATCAGACCCCCTATAGTATTCTGTACTTTTCCCTTTGAGAACATCTCAAACTCTTTTTCCTGTCCCACCAGAGCAGAAACACTGAGTGAAGGGACCTTCTTTGTTCTCCAAGGAAATCTTTGTAATATTCAGAACAGATATCACAGCACTGGAGCTGAATGATGTGTGTATGACCTGGATGACTTAATACTCTCACATATGCTAGAAAAAAGTGTCATTACTTAGGGAGACGATGCTTTATAAATATAAAAAAAACGTTAGCTTAAGTATAGATTTTAATCTTCTTTGCATTAACCAACTTTCTTGTATCTTTTCCATGTTATGAGAAAGATAAAAACTTACTCCTTTTTCTTTGTTTTGTTTTATTTGTAAGCCAGAACTACTTTAACAAAGCTAACTCCTCACTTTATGATTAAGGACATGACTAAAAAAATCAAAGGATTTCAATTTTGCAATCAGGGTATTTCAGAATAAATTGACACCTGTGTTGATGTAACAAGAAACTCATTACCAATAACATAGAAATAACTTCAAACTCTGCCTTCATTTCACAAAGAGGCATGGATAGTCATCTTTGTATAACAATGACTGAGTAAGAGAAACATATGACAAAATGGGAAAGCTTTGTAAAAGTTCAGTTGTGTCTATCATTAGTAGACTTGGCTGAAGATCTGAAAATAGAGTTTGTAACAGACAACATTAAATCCTATTAACTTAATTGAGGAAAACACCAAGTTATATGATGGTTATTCAGTTCAGACTCTGGGGGCCACTTTGCTTTTGTTTATTCCGTGGCTGTAGTTTGAACTCTGGGCAAATGCTCTTTAAACCTGTGCAGGTAGTTATGTCTTAGCCAAGAGTAGAGAGCATGGCTACGAATTGCACAAATGCCTTACGCAAGGAAAAACACTTCTTAAATTTTTCTTTTGTCTCTTAAAAAGATTTTTTATATAATATGAGTCAATTATTATAGTCTTTCCAAATATAGTCTAAAGATTTCTTTCTTTAAGAAATGTTTTAATGTTTATTTATTTATTTATTTATTTAGAGAGAGAGAGAGAGAGAGAGAGAGAGAGGGAACACGAGTAGGGGTGAGGCAGAGGGAGAGAGAGAATTGCAAGCAGGATTTGCACTGTCAGCACAGATCCTGATGCAGGGCTCGAAGTCATGAAGCTGTGAGATCATACCCTGAGCCAAAATCAAGAGATGCTTAACTGACTGAGCCGCCCAGGCACCCCATGATTTCTTTCTTTTTGAGAGTTCACTTTCTCCAATACCTGAACAAAGTACCAATGAAGTTTGCTAATATAAGAGCCCATCCAACCACAAATTCAACCCTAATTCATTTTTGGCTTTACTTGTTGACTCATTTCTTCTTGACCATCACGTATTCATGTAGTTCATTGGGAGCTATTTTCTACTCTTTTTGGTGGGAGCAGGTAAAGGGGGGAAGATTTTTTTAAGGTTATTTATTTTTGAGAGAGAGAGAGAGAGAGAGAATACAAGCGGAGGAGAGACAGAGAGAGAAGGGGCCAGAAGATCCCAAGCAGGCTTCAGGCTGACAGCACAGCCCAATGTGGGGCTCGGACTCATCATCCATGAGGTCATGACCTGAGCCAACATCAGATGCAAAACTGACTTAGCCACTCAGGTGCTGCAGGGAAGATTTTTCTAAATCACTAACAAACAGAATGAAAATAAGTGTTTTATTAAATGACAGAGTGTCCTGAGTGTTGGAAAGAACTGATATCATTCAAGGATGCAGCAAATATGAAAAAAGAAAATTCTTGTCTTTCAGAAAATTTAAGGGAAGCAATTACTGCATAAAGTGAGATGTTGGACTCAAGGCATTTTTATGAGTAAATGAGTCAAACATTTAGAGTTCTCTAGAGCATAAAGTATAGAGAATAGATAACACTGCTTTGTAAGAACCAAGTATTGGTGTGTTTATTGTTTCTAATATGAACGCTTTAAATGTTCATATTATATTTTCTTTGCAAACTTTTCACTGAAAAGAATTTGGTGAACAGTGTAAGTTCTTTATTGGGTATTTGAGACAAGTTACAAGTGATGTCCTGTGCAGAAAACAATTTATTTTATAATTTGTAAAATACTAATATTTCTTGTTCTCATTTAAAAAATTGCATGATGCTTCTGAATCTTCATCTGTTATTCTAGCCTCTTTTACTTTTCTATAGAATTTACAGTCTTTACCTCATACAATCTATGATAAATGCCGGGGGATTACCAATAAATAAAGTGTGAAATTTACTAATTTCTGAAAAGGATACATGCAATCTTGCTTATGGATTAATTCTCCCTTCAGAGAGAGATATTTGCTTCCTTGTATCAAAATGAACTACATTTTAGATCACTAGTCAGAATGTATGTTTCCAATGGTACATTCTATTAAGTTAGCTGTTAGTCATCAAAGATAACATGCAAATAAGAATACATTGTATTTAGAAAGCTAGAGATTCAATCTCTCAGATTATACCATATATTCCAAGTTTTATGCCCCATCATCATAAAGGAAATGATATCTGGGATATTTCAATAACACCCAAACTGTGCATGTTGAATTCATGGCTAATTAGATGGAGCTGGATATTGTTGGTGTTTCTTCTGGATCGGACATTAACGAAAGTTGTACTAAATAGATAGTCTCCAGTTGAACTAATTAGGCCCCTCAAAAAGTATTCTCAAAATCATGAGTTAATTTTATATCTATACTTTTTCTAAAGGAAATAACAGAGTTTTTATAAAATTAACTAATATTCTAAATATTAAAAACAGTTATCAGGGTGCCTGGGGGCTCAGTCAGTTGAGTGTCCGACCTCAGCTCAGGTTATGATCTCATGGTTTGTGAGTTCAAGCCCCGTGGTGGGCTCTGTGCTGACAGGTCAGAACCTGAGGCCTGATTCGGATTCTGTCTCTGTCTTTGTCTCTCTCTCTGTCTCTCTGTCTCTCTGTCTCTCTCTCTCTCTCTCTCTCAAAAATAAGTAAACATTAAAAATTTAAAAAAAACAGTTGTCAGCCTAAGATCATTGCAAGAGGTTGGGTATATGCTAAAAAGTCAAGAAATTTGAAATTTGGACACATCAATGCTATGTTCACACACTCACACTAGCTCGTGCTCCTAATGAGATGAATATTTTCAGGAAAAGAAAAGATTAGTTGTGACAATAGAAAAGCTGTTTCAGGCCCCTTTTCTCTACGTAGCCATGATTTTGCTAAACTGTCAAGTTCGTTTTACTTCCTGAATTCCACATAAAGACAGGTGTGTCCTTACTCCCCTCTAGCTTAAAGGCTGGAAATTGCTTCCTAGCGTTAAAGTGCTTCCTGGAAATCTCCTGGTGGCTGCACTGTCCCAGTGCTCTACTACACAGTCCTCTGTTATTGGCTACTATTCATGTCAGTTGCATATTGACTTACTCATCTATTAAGAAGAGTAGTGACCCAGTTTTGTGTGGATAAAATTACCTGGGCAGCTTGTGTACTAGTCTGCCTGCCTGGAAAGAGGTAATTTAACAGATCAAGGTTGAGATGCAGAAATAGCCACATCTTAGAAGACTATGTACCCATTCTATCCAATTTAACCTACTTGCTCTTATGAAAATATTACTTTCTCTATTTTTTTTGTCAAATACCCTGAGGACTTTATTTTCCTGCACCACGCCCAAAACTTCATTTTTTTCTGTGATTTTTTTTCAACATCTTGTGACATTGTTTGGCATCTTGGGAAAGTCAAAAAATATTAGGATATAGTTATTTTATGTCATTCTTTAATGTGTGCACTGTGCAAACTCCTTGCTAAGTATATTGTGAGCATTCTACTTTATGACCATGATCAACTCATTGAATTAAATTTAATTTGATAATTGTGTGGATTTAAATCTTATAACAAATCTTTAAATCTTTATTTCCACATGTGTATGTTTTATTATTTTTTCATTTCTGTGTTGCTTAGTAGGATAAGGTTTTCAAGTCTATTTTAGTAAAGCAGCATGTGAAGACCTTATGCATTTGTAATTAAAATAAAAAGCATATAGATCAGAAAGGAAGAAATAATACTTTTTGTTTGTAAATGACAGAATCATATGTAGAAAAGCTGTCATAATTGATTAAAATAAAAACCTGTTGGCCTAATAAGCAATTATAGAAAGGTTTCAGGACACAATGTTAAGAGACAAAATTCAGTCACTTTCCTATATATGAACAATGGACAGCTTGAATTTGAAATTAAAAGTACAATACCATTTATAATAGCACCCCCCAATGAAATACTTAGAAGCATAAATCTAACAAAATATATGCAAGATTTATATGAAGAAATTAGAAAATTCTGATTACCTCAAGAACTGAATAAAGAGGCATCTGAGTTAATAGAAAGACTCGGGGTGCCTGGGTAGCTCAGCCAGGTAAGCATCTGACTCTTGATTTTGGCTCAAGTCTTAGCCTCATGGTTCGTGAGTTCAAGCCCCGCAGTGGCCTCCTTGCTCACGGTGCAGAGCCTGCTTGAGGTTCTCTCTCCCTCCCTGCCTCTCTGCCCCTCCCATGCTCTCACTCTTTGTCTTTCTCAAGTAAAGAAACTTTAAAAATTTTTGTGGGGCACCTACGTGTCTCAGTCAGTTAAGTGTCCGACTTCAGCTCAGGTCATGATCTCACAGTTCGTGGGTTCGAGCCCCGCGTCGGGCTTTGTGCTGACAGCTAGCTCAGAGCCTGGAGGCTGCTTCAGATTCTGTATCTCCCTCTCCCTCTGACAGTCCCCTGTTTATACTCTGTCTCTCTCTCTCTCTCTCTCTCAAAAATAAAACATCAAAAAATTTTTATTTTTTTTAAAAAGGCTCATTATTATCAAAATATTAGTTTTTCTCCCCCAATGTGATCTATAGACTCAATGTAATCCTAGTCAAAATCCTAACCATGTATTTTTTTTGGATATTGACAAACTGATTTTAAAGTTTATATGGAGAGGCAAAAGCCCAACACTAGCCAACACAGTCTTGAAGGGCATATGTGGGAAATTTCTTCCTCTCTCTCAATTTTGCTGTAAAACTATAAATTTCCTTGAAGTGTAGAATCTTAATAAGGAAAAAAGAAACTTTAGGGGTAGCTGGGTGGCTCAGTCAGTTAAGCCTCCGACTTCTGCTCAGGTCTTGATCTCGCTGTTGGCAAGTTGGAGCCCCATGTCAGGCTCTAGGCTGACAACTCAGAGCCAGGAACCTGTTTCGGATTCTGCGTCTCCTTCTCTCTCTGCCCCTCCCCTGCTCGTGTTCTGTCTGTCTCTGCGTCCCTCTCTCTCAAGAATACACAAACATTAAAAAAAAGAAAGATAAGAGCAGCTTTATATGTCCTACTTAAAATACTCTACCTCCCCCTTTCCCGCTAGTCATTGAAGTGCTAATCAGTTCATGACAGTCTTCAAATCATCCTGTAAAGTTACCACCTGGGAGCACTTTGCCTGGAAACTGTGCAGGTCACCACTGGTGTCCTGCAGTCCTTCTCTTAGTCCATGCAGCATGCACGGAGTGTCTGTTCAGTACTCAGGTGAGTCCAGCCTGAAGCCTTCATTCAGCCCAGTCTCCCTTAGCAAATAGAAGTTTGGAGCCACTCATCCCCTAGGAAACAATTTGGAAATTTCTTTCATTAGATTCCTAAGAACTAAGGCACTGAGGCTACATTTCTGGTCAACTCAAAGCTGTCTCCTCGCACTGGTGGTCCCTCCTTTTCTTGCTACTTGGGATATTTCCAAAATACACCGCCAGCTTGCCAACTTCTGCTTCAGATTGTGCTTCTAGGAAAATCCAAGGTAAGATCAAAGGCTTTTTAGTGTATATTAGTATTTGGTAGTTAGAGCCAGACTTTTAGTGCTTTCCAATATAGAGTAATAGGGGACTGGTTTACTGACTCATCGGAAATAACTAAAAGGCCAAAAATGGCTCTCAAGAAATGGAAATTAGGTGAAAAATGACAGCACCACCTAAGGGATGGGAAACAAAGTGATGAAGCCAACATCTGCACCAGTTTACTGCATGAAGAGTCTTTCAAGGGCCTGAGTGCAGGGAGAGATACTCAGGAAGAGACTGGTGTGATCTCAGGAAAGGGATGTAGGGTCCAGACAATGATACTAAACCATTGCACCTGCACCATAGGACCTTACACAACTATTTTCACAGTTTCCCTCCCATCCTCTGTGCTAATGTTGCCATATGTTTTATTTTAGATATACTATAAACACACACTAGGGTGTTAGTATTTCTGCTTAAAATGTTAGTTATTTTTTAGGACTGGGATAATCACACTCTAGCTGTTAGGTCAAATGCGGGGATCTACTATTCCACACCTACCAGAATGACATAAATAGACACATATACACACACATTTGGCAATACCAAATGATATAGAAGATACAGAACCTGAAATGCTCACTTATCTGTGGATCAGTGGTGTAGAGCAACACGGCATGAGACACTTTGGAAAAGATTTCTGCTACTAGTATGTACTTGACACAAATGGAAATATCATTTCACAATAAGACTTGTACTAGGTGATTTATGGTTTCTTTATGGTAGCCGCAAACTGTAAACAACTCAAAGTTTCATCAGGGTATTGGATATACGTATCTTAAAATATTTATAATGGGAAGTACTACTCAGCAATTAAAAACAAAAGAAATGCTGACACACACAACACATGAATGCATCTCATAAATATTATGCTAGGCAAAGACTTGTTTCTATTTATAAGAAGTTTAGAAAAGTGCAAAACTAATCTGTAGTGTTGGATATTAGGACAGTATTGCCTGTGTGGGCCGAGATTTATCAAAAAGGTGTTTGAAGAAACTTTTTGTGGTGATGCAAATATTCAATATTTAATTTTTCGAGCACACTGGTAAAAACTAGGAGAGGTCAATTATATAATCTCTAACAATAAGTTTTAATACCCCATAGGCAGTGGAATAGTGGTATTTGAGAGGGTTTGCAGTTTACACTGAGATCTGAGGGTGATTAAGAGACCAGACTATTAAAATGTGAGTGAATGCCCAATCCCCACCTTTGGTTTTCTCCACCAAAAACAAAGGAAATACTGACATGCACATTAATGCAAATGAATCTCAAACGAACCAAAAATAGTGTGAAATATAGAGCCAAGGCATCAAAATCAAAGTTTAAAATGCTCATAGATTAAAAAGAAGAGCTGTGGAGGCACCCAAGTGGCTCAGTCAGTTAAGCATCTGACGCTGGCTCAGGTCTTGGTCTCACCGTTGATGGGTTTGAGCCCTGTGTCTGGCTCCATGGTGACAGCTCAAATCCTGGAGCCTGCTTCAGATTCTGTTTCTCCTCCTATCTGCCCCTCCCCAACTTATGTCCTCTCTCTCTCTCTCTCAAAAATAAATAAGCATTAAAAAAAAAGAAGAGTTGTTGACAAAAATTCATAGAAATGACATAGTCTAGAGTGTGTTCGAATAATTGAAACTTCAATGTAGAGATTTCTCCTATGGGCATCTGGTGGGAAGAGAAGCACTGAAACCATCAGAGGATCTATTCACTGGATATAAACGATAAACATTTATGATGGAGCATGAGTAAGAAACTAAGGCAAAGTTATTTCAATGACCTCAGAGATGTTTCCTTCACTTAGAGCCATCACATATGTAAAGTTTATGTCAGTCTAAGAATAAGACTCAGAAATCCCCATTTTGTGACCAGTTCCTCAATCACCCTGATTCCATCTAAGCAAGAAAAAAGACACTGTGGTTATAATACTTTAAAGAATACTTTTCCATAAGAAACAAAAATTTGGAATGGTACACTTCATAGTTTTTTTTTTTTTTTTTTGTCTCTGTGGCCAAATGAAGTTATCCAACTGAATATAATCTCCCTATTGAAAAAATCTTCACACTCACAAATGTTACGACTCTATTATCTTCTCTCTCTTTCTCAACGTTGGCCTTCCAATTTTCTGATGATGTATGCATTTCAAAAACGTTTTCCAAACACTGCTCTCAGTAATGGACCATTTGTTTAAGAGGGTCAGAGTAGTTCAGACTCCATAAAGCGTGTGTGTAAGAGTGGGTTAAATATTACCTTACACTTCTATAAACGAATGCAAGTTATTATGGCTATACTTAAAGGGAGGTTACTGTGACCTTGGTTCCCATATTTTAATAAATTATTACCATATTCAACAGCTAAAATCCAAGCATTTAATCAGAGGTCATACTTGAATTTTCATTTTCATCTAGGAACTAATTTGATTTCTAATATTTAGTCACTCACTTGTAGTTAAGTACCCAAATTTCTGTGTTATGCGTTAGTGCAGAAAAGAACATAATTCTCAAGTTCTTCAGACTTCCAGTTTAGACTTTTATATATATTGATGAGGATTTATAAACACAAGAATGACAAGCTCTGTTAGACATCATACGGCTTATTTTATGAAAGATAACTTTCTTAAAATGAGTACAGTTTAGTCTGGAAGGACTGAGATTGAAACACTATCTCTGGAGAGGAAGTAAAAGAAGTGGAATATTCATAAATATTAATATATCCATCTTTTTATTATTTTTGAATATTTGGGTTGAATGAATAGATAATATGAAATGCAAATAAAATGTTTGGTAGTCACCCAAACCTAGGAACCAACCCACATTTGTGAGTGTGAAGATTTTTTCAATAGGGAGATTATATTCAGTTGGATAACTTCATTTGGCCACAGAGACAAAAACCAACCCAGGCTTGAGCCTTTTCTAGAATCTTTTGGAATCTTAGCCAGGTTATGTGAATTTTTTTGAGATTCAATTCCCTAATAATGAAGTAATATCACTGCTCTTTTTTTTTTTTTTTGGGTGGGAGGAGAGGCGAACAAAATAATAATATACTCACAATGTGTCCAATAGAGGTAAGGTTTTCTTTCCCTTAGCGAAGCTTCTATCACGGACTAGCATCACTGTTCTCCTGAGTCTCTGGCTTAGTGAGCATTATTGGGATTTAGTTGGTTTTACATAAATAAGCAACATGATGTGTCATTAGAAACGTTGGATCTTGATTCAGAGGCCTGATGCAAGTTTGGCCTCCAGAACACGTTTGCTGTGTTTCTTGAACACAGGACTTATGTAATGCTGGTGAGGCTTTCTACTAAATCATAGATATTTGTGAGTTCAAATGTAATAACAAAAGCAGACACTCTTTGCGAAACACAAAACTTTAGTCACTGCGTCTCAGTCTAGGGAGCTGAAAAACATTAGAGATGTATTTCTACCTTCAGGTGAGGCTAAATTACTGTAAACAGTTCAGTTGTTTTTGTTACCTAACAGATAATACCCAACAAAGTTCAGTTATTATTAATTGGTGTCAATATGGGTGTCCTGATCAAAGAAATTACTATGATGTTTATAATTATTTGTAAATATATGCACCATCACATGAATTCACCTGTTTGAAGTCAGACTCCTCAGGTACCATGCTATCCTGGTGTCGAAGTTTGAACTTTGCAAGATGACTTCCAAATTTGTGAATGGTTTAGAGTAGTGCTTTAACACTTGAAACCTTTGAAATAAGAATCTTTTATAATAATTGTTTAGCTTTTCTAATCAAGCTAAATGGTCATCACAAGATCTTGTGAACAGGGCATCATTTTCCCCCCCCTTTTTTTTCATGGAAGGCCTACACCAAACCTGGGGCTTGAACTCATGACCCCAAGGTCAAGAGCCACATGCTCTCCTGGCTGAATCAACCAGGCAGCCCAAGGCATCATTCTCTTTGACTGAAGAACCCAAGATTCAGAAAAGTCGAATGATAAGTTAAAAATTATATTGTCAGCGAGTGGAAGTCTAAATAGAGCCTATGTTGCCTGTTTTTAAATAAGATGAAATTTTCACCATGTAAACATTAAAGCACAACACATTCCCTGTACAGCCTCCAGGCAGGCCTCTGACGAGTGTGACTCTGGCTCCTCACTCTGTGTACTCAGGGTGTGTGTCTCTGTGACACTGAGTAGTCTCCGTAAATGGCTTTTGTTTAAATAGAAGAATATGATGAGATGAAAAGAAGGAAGGTGGGAGAGAAAGTGATTCTGAACATAGAAAAATAGACATTTCATAAAAAATTGATCATCAACAAAAATGAAAACAGAGGTAGCTCTTTGAATCAACAGGGATGTTCCATTATCTTGTTTTCACAAAAGATCACATTTAAATGGTGCCTGTAAGGTAGACATGTAGAGATTTTGGTTGCATGAAAAATGTAATCTATATTCAGGGTATTTAGAATATTAAAAAACAGATTTGGGGAAAACTTATTTATTTTTACATTTTTTTAATTTTATTTTTGAGAGAGTGTATGAATAGGGGAGGGGTGGAGAAAACGTATTAAAAGTCAAAAGTCTAGTGTGATACTTTGGGAGAACAATTTTAAATGGGAAATGAAAGAAAAGTTTGATTTCTGTCGATCCTTATTCATTTTCACAATCACTTAAAGAGGTAGACTTACGTGTGTGTTTTGGTTCTATATCTTGGCTAAGTAAATATTAACAATTTAAGTTTATAAAAATTCTTAGGATGGTTAAGGGTTTTCAAGTTACTTACCTTAAGAAACAATCACATTTTACCATTCCTTCTCCTTGTTTTGCCCACCCATGTGTGTGTACACACACATACTCACACTCTATACTGGGGTTTGCAGGGGGTGGGGGAGGGAGCGAGGGGCACTTACAGCCCTGGTTACACTGAAGAACGAGCAGTTCAATAGTAAAATGGGCTAAAACCTACCATGACTGGAAGGCACCCAGAGTGATAATGATTTGCTTTTAGATCAATTAGGGACTGAAGGCATTAGGTATTCGTATACTATGATTGCCTCACATGCGCTAAGCCTGTTATGAGAAGGCTACTGGTCCAAAGCCTTCCAGTTTCTCCTGCATCTGGTCTGGCAGGTTCCACGGACAAGAGCTCTAGTCTACATGTGATACTTCCCCTCTTCTACGACTGCCAATGCCCAGCCCACAAGTCGTTCAAATTAATAGTCACATCTACCAGGTACTGAATAACTTTTACAATTATTTCTTCAAATATTTTTTCTGACCTATTTTTTCCTTCGTTTCCTCTTGGGACAACAATTTTTTATTTTTTAAAGTTTATTTCTTTTGAGAGAGATAGAGACAGTGCAAATGGGGGAGGGGAAGAGAGAGAGAGAGAGAGAGAGAGAGAGAGAGAGAGAGAGAATCCCAAGTAGGCTCTGTGCTATCAGCACAGACCCTGACAGCGGTCTCCTATGAAACTGCAAGATTGTGACCAGAGCTGAAACCAATGGCATTCAGACACTTCGCCGACGGAGCTACCCAGGCACTCCATCTCCTTGGGACAACCATTAAATACACATTAGACCACTTCATGTTGTCCACCAAGTCACTCTGTTTATTTTTTTCACTCATTTTTCTCTTGTGCTGCAAATATGATAATTTCTGTTAATCTGGGTTTAAATAGCAAACTTCATTTTTCCATTTATAGTCTGCTATTAAGCTCATCCAGTTATTTTTTTAAATTTCTGATAATTCTATTTTTTATTTCTAGAATTCCCATTCCCTCTTATAGTTTCCATTTCTCTCATGGGGTTCACCATCTCCTCCCTCATTTTGACCCATCTTTTCCCTTTTGTCTTTGAAGCTCTTTATAATAGTTTTGCTACAGTCTTTGTCTGTTGGCTCCAATCTGCTTCATCTCAGGGACTGGCTTTTATCTTGATTTTCATGGACATGATAGAGGGAGTGGATTATAGTCTCTACCTGCAATGGGAGTTGAACTTGGTTCTCATAGGCAGTTGAATTACTGGCATTTACTTTGTATTATTTTTTTGTTAGAGTGAGTCTGTTTCATTTCTCCTTATCTAGGGCACATCTCTAATTATAGAGAAAGAGCCTTACTCTTAATTTATGGCTTTTCTAACATCTCAGCTTAATACCTGAGGTTGCCAAAGTGGTTCCCTTACATGGCTGGTCTGAAAATGCAATGTTTCACAATATTCCATGACTTGCATGTTTGTATCCATCTCTCAGCCCCACTGCTGGCACTTTCTGATGGCCTTTTGGAGTCTCAAATAGTGCGTGCATCATTAACTCTTGACTAAATCCCTAGGCTGGACTGATTACAAAGTCTTGTTCTTCCCAAGGCACCTGGGTGGTGTTCTTTAAGCGAACGACTTTGGTTCAGGTCATGATCTCACAGTTCCTGAAATCAAGCTCCGCATTGGGCTCTGTGCTCTAGCTCAAAGCCTAGAGACTGCTTCAGATTCTGTGTTTTCCTCTCTGTCTGTCCCTCTCCTGTTCTCACTGTGTGTGTGTGTGTGTGGGTGGGTGGGTGTGTGTGTGTGTGTCTAAAATAAATATTTTTTAAAAAGCCTGTTCTCCCCTCTACACGTCTTGGGTCAAGGTTCCTCTGTGCAGGTCTCTGTTTTCTCATATCCTTTGCAAATCCCAGCCTCTTCAGCTCCAATTTGAATGACTTCCAATCTTCCCATAATTTGACCTTGGGTTCTAATTCCCTGAGTCACAGTAGGCAAGGTGTTCGCAGTCAGATAATCAGGGGAAAGGTGGGCCTCTATGTGCTCCCATTCTCTCAGGGATCATACTGCTATGCTGTCTGTTATATGAGGTATGAATGGCATTGTCTTCATGTATATTATAGTTTTTTAAATGTTTATTTATTGATTTTTGAAAGAGAGAGAGAATGGAGGGGAGGGACAGAGAGAGATGGAGACACAGAATCTGAAGCAGGCTTCAGGCTCCCAATGTCAGCACATAGCCTGATGTGGAGCTCAAACTCATGAACCGTGAGATCATGACCTGAGCCGAAGTCAGAGGTTTCACTGACTGAACCACCCAGGCGCCCTGTCCTTCAATATTATAGTTTTTATGGTGGATGGACAAAAACTATACTAGCAACTCGTCAAGATTGCCTGCTGAAATTTACCCATCTCCTGTACACTTAACGATGCTTTATTAATTTCTTCCAGTAATAACTAAACCTGCCATCCAATTATTATTGTTTCACACATGATTAAATATTTGTCCTTAAAAGCTGCAGTGGTAGTGATAACTTTGGAAAAAGTCTAAGTCATCAATTTCAATTATTTAATATAATAATTATCATAAAATTATGACGTCCTTACAGAATACCAGGCATGGTGCATAGCACTATATGTGGATTCTCATTAATCCTTACAGAACTCTTTAAGCTAGATGCTCTATTCATTCCAACTGTGAGAGAAAGGAAACAGGGTAATCAACTCACTCAGCATGGCCTCATCATTAGCTAGCACCTCCTGGAATGAGGAAAGAAACCCAGGGAATTTGCCCCAGAGCCCACCCTCCTGACTGTTCTATCATGTGAAAAATACTTAAATAACAAATTAAACTGAGAAATGACACATCAGTGATCAGTGCTCAATAAACAGTGTTTGAGGGAGAAAGCTTTAAAAGTCACAAAATGAAAGCATCGCTAATTAATATTTGTAAGTAAAACAAAAGGAGAAAAAACCCATACATTTTGCAAATATGTCATAAGTAAAGAAGGTATCAAGGGAAAAATAGGCTTGATAATTAGTGTGTAGAAGAGTGAAGTTACTGACTATAAATAACTCAAAGTTCAAACTAATTTCTTATTCCGTCATTAAAGGAAGAGGCAGAAACCACAAATCCCTAACACTGGATGCAGGCAGAGAACTTGTTTGAGAATCCCTGCTTGCAGATTTGTAAACCAGCATGAATTTGCAACACACTTACTTAAGTGATTAAGGGAATTAACTATCACTGCTAGGGATTAAACTAGTTTAGATACGTCCAGGCGTCTGGCAGGGCTACACGGGAAAAGGAGCCATGAATCATGGAAGGGGAAGGCAACTGACTCTGGGCCCAGCCTGGCAAGTGGCGAGAGTATTGACCTTGGGCAGGTCATTTCTTCACTTGAGATCCTGTCTGCCTGCAGGGATCTTGAATACATAATCTCTGAAGTACTTACTCTCTCTACCTTCTATCCATGCTTTATCAATAAAATAAGCAAAAAAAATCTTCAAAATGTTTAATCCAACAAAAACTACCAAGTGAACAATGCTTAATCGAATTCTGTTGTATGACGATAGATTTCACCGCAAATAAACAATTAATGATAACCACTCTTGGAATTTAAACTGATCTCACAGATCATCCAGAACAAGTTACTAACAAGTCTGTTTCTCTGTCAGTATTCATTCAAATGTGCTTTTACTAGCCCTCTGTCCATGGAAATTCTCGTAGGTGGTTAGCAAAGTGACCTGGGAAATTCACCAGGATAGGAAATAGGGAAAATCCTGACCATCTAGACATCGGTGTGCCCTTTGCTAAAGTAGAAGCTGTGTGATGAGAAATGAGGGGAAAAAACAAACATCAGTCTACTGGCCAGAAGCTTTTGTTTCTTAGAAGCTGTGTAAAGGTAGACATGATTTTAATTTGTCGAGCTGCAATTTCTGACTGTTTGAAATAGATTAAAAGTATCAAATCTACATAAAAATTAGAGAATTGCTGATGATGAATATAAAAGATGGAGTAGTTATCATTCATCGTCTTTGGTTTATATAGAAACAAAACTGCTATTTTATCAATTGTATTTTTATTTTTATTTTTAAATTTTTTTTAACATTTACTTATTTTTGAGAGACAGAAAGAGACAGTGTGATTAGAGGAGGGGCAGAGAGAGAGAGGGAGACATAGAATCCAAAGCAGGCTCCAGGCTCTGAGCTGTCAGCACAGAGCCTGACGCAGGGCTTGAACCTACGAACCGTGAGATCATGACCTGAGCTGAAGTCAGATGTTTAACCAATTGAGCCACCCAGGTGCCCCAACAATTGTATTTTTTAACAACCTTATTGGGAATATCCCTGACATAAAAATAGTATATTTTGAAGGTATGCAACTCGATGTTTTAATATGGTGAAAAAATCACCACAGTAAAGCTAAAAAATATATCATCACTTGTACAGGACCACTTTGGGGTGTGTGTGTGTGTGTGTGTGTGTGTGTGTGTGTGTGCATGCGCACGTGCACGTGCAGACTTGAAGGTCTATCCCCTTTGAAAATCTCAAGTATGGAAGACGTGGTTGTTAACTATCATCACCATGCTATACATTGAATCTCCAGAACTCATTCATCTTGTATAACCAAAACTTTATGCCTTTTGGCCAATATTTCCTCATTTCCCCCTCCCCCATCCCTGGCAACTACCCTTCAACTCCCTTCTTCTATGAGTTTGGCTGTTTTAGATTCCATGTTTAAGTGAGGTCTTTCTCTTTCTGGCAGAATTACCATTTGTTTTTTTCTTAAGGCTGATTTGTATATACCACATTTTCTTTATTCATTCATCTGTTGAGAGACACTTGGGTTGTGTCCACAACTTGGGTATTGTGTGTACTCCATGGGTGTGAATGTAAATTGGTGCCATCATTATGAAAAACAGTGTGGAGGTTCCTCAAAAAATTAAGAATAGAACCACCATATTCAAGCAATTCCCCTGCTGGGTGTATATATTCAAAGGAAATGAAATTTGGAAATCAGGTATGGTTTTGTAGAGTAGTTAATTCTACTCATTCCTTTGATTTATAAGAGAAATAATATCTCAAGGCAAGAAAGATATCAATATACTTAAAACAATTCTGGCAATTAAAAATGCACAAAATAGCAGAGTGCAAACAAGAAGTAGATTACTTAAACAAGCATTTATAAAAGTGTAAAGTTCAGTAAACATATTTAATAAAGTTTGCTAATTTTCTTGAAAACATATGTAAATTAATTTAGAGCAAAACACAGTTTAAAGGGGCACCTGGGTGGCTCAGTCATTTGAGAGTCTGACGTCAGCTCAGGTCATGATCTCACAGCCCCTGGGTTCAAGCCCTGCGTCGGGTTCTGTGCTGACAGCTCAGAGCCTGGAGCCTGCTTCAGATTCTGTATCTCCCTCTCTCTCTGACCCTCCCCTGTTTTCTCTTGGTCTCTCTCTCAAACTAAAGATATAAAAACATTTTTTTTAAAGTTTAAAATTGGACTGATTGATTCATCACATTATAACCATTAGAATGATTTTGTCATTAATGTTTTTTAATTACTCTTAATTTTAAATTTATAATGATGGAAATATTCTACCTCTTCTCAGCATTTATCCTTTGAATTCTTTATTTAAAGAAAACTCATATTGCTTACTCTCTAACATCTGTGCTAGATGTTAGAAAGACATAAGAATCAGTAAAATGTGGGTCCTACTTTGAAGGTACTTATAATGACATTTGTGTTCATAATAGAGATAAAAAAACATCCTGAGGTTGGAGGTAATTTTATCTGAGGTATGAAAAGTGATATCCCAGAAGAAATCATATTTTAAATGGACTTTGAAATAGAGAAGTGCTTTGATAGATGGGAAAAGTGAGAAGAACAGAGCTACAGATAGGTGAAAAGTGTAGCTTAGTTTGGAAACCCATAACATGAAATAACTAGAGAGTAAAGTGCATAGAAACATTAGTGGAGATAATGTAGAAGTTGTTGATTGGTGCTAGATCATAGAGGTCTCTGAATGCAATATTAAGGAGTATAAAAATTTTTTTTCTTAATGTTTATTCATTTTTGAGAGAGAGAGAGACAGAGCATAGGCAGGGGAGGAGCAGGGAGAGAGGGAGACACTGAATCTGAAGCAGGTTCCAGTGTCTGAGCTGTCAGCACAGAGTCCAACGCGGGGCTCAAACCCAGAAACCATGAGATCATGACCTGAGCTGAAATCAGATGCTTAACTGACTGAGCCACTCAGGCGCCCCAAAATTAAGGAGTTTATATTAAATACAGGGAGCAATTCAGGGCCTCTGGCATTTTCTAAGATGGTAAGAGATGTCAACAGAATTAAATTTCAGAAAAATTGCATCAGATTTGGAAGGGAAAGGTTTGAAGCAGATCAGAAAGGTTGTGGATGAGAGTTAAAGAGATACTAGGGTAGTGGTAGAAAATGCAGTGCAAAAGAGGAGGTGGAGTTTCATCGTGTCTGGATTCTTCCTGGTGTTCCTGGCTCGCTGTCCAGATGCCTGGTCATAATTGGGACATGACCAGGCCAGTCATGGTGCCTTAGTTGGGTGTCTACATGATCGTCCTTTGGGTCAGTTAACTCTGGCTCCCTGTGGTCCTGCTCTCTGTTCTCACTTGTCTGCTCCTGGTTCCTGAGACCTTTCTCCTTCCCCCTTTCTCCTTTAGATGGAGCTGTAGATCTCTTCCACCTCTCAAACCTCAGGCTCTTCATGAGTCACAGATGCCCTAATGATTTGAATGTAAAACTGGGAACCGATCAAAAGCTGGTCAAGTGATTTTCAGAGGCTGTTTTCATTTTTGATTATTCTTTATGTATTCTTGTCACAAAAGTCTCTCCTGACAGCTGTCTATATAGACAACTTCCTCAATGCCAAATTTTTGTTCAAACATTACCTTCTTGCAAATGTAATGGACCTGTTTAAATTTCAACACACCACCTCACACTTAGCTCTGAATCTGCCATAACATGCTCTATTTTTAAAATGGAAATCCTGCTTTAAGTATTCATTGTCTTCTCATATGCCATAGTAGTTCTTATATTGAACTTTTGTCTGTTTCTCCTATAATCTCAACAGAACATAAGCAACAGAGAGAGTAAAATCTTGTTTATTTTCATTATGTCTGAGACCTAGTAGGTATTCAATAAATGTTGTTGAATGAAGGTAAGACAATTAGCATACAGTATTCCATGAGTGAAAAATACCTTAATGTTATAATTTTAAAATGGTATGGCAGGAAACTCAGAGAAGTTGAAGAGAATAGATTATTGGCTTAATATGGGTTGGGAAGAGCATTGAATGGAGAAAGAAGTTGACATCAATGATATCTTCAGTGCACAAGCCTCAGTTTATACCTAAAAAGTTAGCCTGCATTCCTATAACAAGAGCTCAGAACCATCTGTCCTCAGTAGCTACCACTAAGCAGGCATTTCAAATAGACTGGATTGAATTTGGGACATTTCTATGATATGAGTAGTAAATTACAGCTTGGCACATGTGGTAGGCAGACTAAAAGCCCCCAAAGGTGTCCATGCCCTTATCTTCGGAAACTAAATATATTGTGTTTCATGGCCAAAGGAATGAAGGATTCAGATAGAGTTAAAATTGCTGATTGCCTGGCGTTTATGTGGGGAGATTATTCTGAATTATCCACATGTAATCACAAATTCCTTAAAAGTAGAAGGGGAGGCAGAAGATGTTTCCACATAGAGATACGGCATGAGATTAATTCAATCTGCTGTTGCTGGCTTTAAAAATGGAGGAAGAGAGCCATGATCCAAGGAATGTGAATGGCCTCCAGAAGCTGGAACAAACAAAGAAAAATATTCTCCCCTAGCACTCCATACAGAACTCCACCAAGACCTAACCCCATGAGAACTGTGTCAGACTTCTGATCTACAGAACTGTAAAATAATAAATGTGTGTTTACCAAGTGTGTGGTAATTTGTTATGGCATCAATAGGACCCTAACACACCACCTTTCATGAGTGAAGGGTTAAAGTAATCACCACGCTTTCCATAAGCTTCTAAATTCCATGGCTGTTACTTCTTGAAATGTACTCATAATATTCTGCATGTGTATGATTATAATTTCAGAAAACCACTGCTCTGAATGTTAGGAAAATATTTCCAAATCCTTGGTAACAATCTCTCTGGCATGTCTACTGTTAAATAGAAAACTATAGACTGAAAATAAATTACTGAACATATTTCCAATCTCAGATTTTTGTTGTATTCTTACTTTTCTTTCTCTTCAGCTATTTTTACTACTTGAAACATCTGTGAGAAGAGCCAGATGTGGAAATGGTATGGAATACAGCTTGGTAAGAGGTGCTCCAGAAAAAAAAAATGACCGTATCAATAATTTTTACTTAAGAAAAAGTGAATGTAACATTTAAAACTGCACAGACTGCATTATAAAAATAGTCTTCAAAGTGTATTTTACTTCGAGATAGTTGCTCATTAGAGGAAAAGTGTTGCTATATTTTGGAAAGAGTATTGGATTGAAAATCAGGCTATTTTGTTTCTATTATTAGTTCTGTATTTTTAGACTATATGTTAACTTCAGTTTCTGTATGTGAAGGTGCAAAACTTCAACATGTAAAGTGTGATGTTTAAATGTGAGGGCAAACTATTATAAGTAATGGAAAAAACATTAATTGAATAGTCAAGAGACAGAATTTCATTTGTAAGAAGAAGAGCACAAGTTTTAAAATTACAATGAGCTTGGCTTGAATTCTCAGTCCGCCATCTCCTCTCGAGGCCTAATCAAGTTATTTACTCTTTTGGCTCATCTCACTTCTCATTTGTAATAAGAACAACAATCTCAGTTTTAAGGGCTTAATGTAATAATGCTATCGGTTTCCTCATTCAGTCTCTTGCTTTTCATAAAAAACAGTGTTAACTGAAATAGATCCAAGCAAGTTTCTCCATATCTGGGGATCTTCTATGAGATGGACCTCTGTCTTCATTTATGAGAAGTGATTCTTGCTTCTTCTGTGAGAATTAAATGAGACAAGATATGGATTTGCCTAATACAGATTAGGTATTCAACAATTACTTACTAAAAAATACAACAAAGTCCAAAGTCCATACGTTCTTTCTTCTGATGAGGGTTTGGCACAGACTAAGAAATGTCAGCATCTCAACCATATGTCCTGATCTTACACCAAGCATTTTCATCTTTTGAAGGAAGTATGAGTGTAACATTGACCTTCAGGATGGAGACTATGGGCACATCACCCTCAGGGAAGGGGGGGATGCAAATTGTGGGAGCCTTTAGAGTTAGAAGGCTACCCCTGCAGAGTTGTAGCAACAAGGGAAAAGAAGACTCTGGGGTAGATTGTAAAGTAATTAAAGGGAAGTCCAAACTGAAGAAAGAGACTAAGAGAAGACAGAAAATCCCATGTAAGTTATATAGCTTTAGCGGGGGAAGGTAAGGAGGAGAAAGTAACTACTGTTAATGTTCTTGTGTGGACCCTGTCTCTCTCTGGGGCAAGGATGTTTGCCCTTTATGGTGTTATCGACTTCTTTGGGGATTTAATAAAACATGTTCACCTTCCTTTACCAAAATCAAATGAACATCTGCACAGAATTGCAGAGCATTCAAGAGTGATCTGAAGTCCATCCATGGAGTCTAGGTTAAGATCACCAACTGTGAATATATATATTTTTAATCAGGAAATTACTTGATGAATATGAAATCAGAATCCACTAAGTGTTCAGTGACATTCAGGTGGCAAACAGAGGTGCAATAGAAGATAGAATACTTTTATTACCTGAAGGCAAATGCAGATAATTTGCTTTTTGAGTTCAGAAGCAAAGGGTAAATATTTACAGCAAAATGAATTGAGTTACTTGGTTCATTCATTCCACAGTGATCGGTAGCCCATCTGCTACTTCAGGTTCTAGGAAAGCTAATGTGATAGCAAATTCCTAGATGAATTGGATGGGAAGGAAGCCAGAGGTGGGAAGTGTAGATCCAAAGACATCACCAAACAGTAAAGAAGGAATTGAAAGGGTCAGTTGACTTGAAGATGAAGAACATGCACAAAAAGAAAAGCCCAATATGCAGTTGAGCACATGAAATTAAGAGAAATTGTTTTATTTACACAGAAGTTAATTTGGTATCATTTTTATTGAATTTGTTTAGAGCTATAAACACTATCCATTTATAGTAGCAAGCCATTTTGTTGTAGAAGCCAGATCTTTGGAACAAATCCAAGACACTTCACTTCCTCTTTACACACAGTCTGATCCAGCATTAGTTTAAGGACAAGGTGTATGCAGCCTATTGATACTAAAAATTGACCTCCAATTTATCATCTTAATCTGCAGTGGAATGACCAGTATGGATGCATTACTATTGGATATAATGTCAAATAGGAGTTCAAGTGCATAAACCTTCCCAAGGTTATTAAATTTCAAATATAAACTGGTAACATAGAGAAATCATTGAAGTGTGAAAGGCAGAGGTGATACACCTGCATTTATTTTGGGAAACTGATTATTATTGTGTGGGTATCCTGAATGACCTTTATTGACATACTACTATTTTGAGGGTAAAAAAAAACCTTGGATTTTCCTTTTTTCTTTCCTATTACTTTAATTTATTTTTATTTATTTATTTTTAATTTTTTTTTTTTGAGAGAGAGAGAGAGAGAGAGAGAGAAAACAGAGGATCTGAAGCAGGCTCCCTGCTCATAGCAGCAAGCCCAATGCTGGGCTTGAATTTATGAACTGTGAGATTGTGACCTGAGCCAAAGTCCAACACCTAACCAACTGAGCCACCCAGACACCCCCCCCCAATTATTTTATTTTAAAATTTATGCTATGAAATGCAATCATTAAAGTATATATAATATGCATGTAGAACTAAAGAATTAAGACAAAATGATGACAGGAAACTATTATCCAGGCTAGGAAAGATATTTCTGGATCCTCAATTTCCCTCTCCCACATAGAAAACCACTACACTGAATATTTTAGTAATAGTTCTCCAAATCTTCTTTACTGCTTAGTTTTACCCATTTCTCATACATATAACTGGAATCTTATGATAAACCTTTTATGCTTATGATCTTTTCCTGCAAAAGCTTCTTTCTAGGTTATTTGTCAAAAGGCATCTTTTTTTATAATCCCTTTTATACTACGGAATATAACATGCACACACACTATGCAAAATATGTGTCTAAGGGGGGCGCGTGGGTGGCTTTGTCAGTTAAGCGTCCGGCTTCCGGCTGCAGCTCAGGTCATGATCTTACAGTTAGTGGTTTCAAGCCCCGCGTCAGGCTCTGTTCTGACAGCTCAGAGCCTGGAGCCTGCTTCCGATTCTGTGTCTCCCTCTCTCTCTGACCCACCCCTGCTCGTGCTGTCTCTCCCTCTGTCTCTCAAAAATAAATAAAAAACATTAACAAAAATGTGTCTACGGTTTCATTACTAATGCTACTAAAATTAACACCTGTATACACACTAACCAACTTTAAATATGAAAAATTCCCAATAACTGAATATACTCCAGTAAGCTTCTCAGTAATCATAGACCCTTGTCCAACTCAGAAAAAAATATATATATCCTTATATACTCCATAATATTTTCTTGATTTCCTTAGGGTTTGATCATAAATATATGCATACCTATGCAATATTTTAACTTTACATTTTTGACCTTCATATGAATAAAATCACTATAAGTATAAATAATAGTTGAACTTTCTCCTCAATATTTTGCATGGTGTATCCATGAATTTATGATTAATTTGAAATAATATATACTTATAATTATACTAATTATCATTGCTGTATACTTTTCTGTTGTTTGACTCAGCTGTGATTTATTTTTCTGATTTTGATCATCTGACTTTGTTTATTGTTGTTGTTTATGTTGTGAATGAAGCCGCTCTGAACCTTCTGGTACATGTCTCCACAGGTACCTGTGCAAGATTTCTTTTGAATATATGCCTTCGAATACATTTTTGAAGGTCATAGGTGGGAGGAAAGTAGTTAATTGGCTGTGTCATTCCAGATTATTATTTCAAAGTTACTGGTTCAAGCATAGTACCACTTTCATTTTATTAGTATTCTCATTGCTTGGTATTGCTAATACTTGTTGGAGTCTTATTTATTTACTTTAATAACTCAATCGGTTGAAGGTGAAGCAATGACTCATTTTGGTTTTCATTCCAGTTATTGCTTGGGAGATTGAATAACTTTTTTCTTTTAATCTCCTGGATATTTCTGTTTTCTTATCTGTGAAATGTCTGTTTATGCATTTTGCCTTTTCTTTGATGGTCCATCACTTTTATTGATTTAGAGCATTTTATTACCTATTCTGATTATTTGGTTGGGTTCACATATTAAAAATATAATCACTTAATTTGTGGCTTTGCATTTTCACTCTCCTTGTGGATTTTGATAAGCAAGTGATCTTTATTTTCATATAATCACTTTATAAGCTTTACCTTTACTCTTTGTTCTTTTTAAGCCTTAACTAGGATTTTTTTCATTCAAGGTTATAAGTATACTTTTTGATATTAATTTTCTTCCAGATTTTGCTTTTTGCATTTAAGTTCTTAAATTTACTGAAGCTTACATTTGTAACTAGAATTATTTCAATTTCAATTTTTCCGTATATATGACCAGTCATTTCATTCTTTTGATTGTCATTCTGTTCCCACTGATATTAATGTAAGATGTATCAAAAATCAAACATGGATTTATTTATATGCCCTCCATTTGCTACCACCTTCAACTGTCTCTTCCTGCACAAACTCATAGTATTTTAATTACTATATCCTTATTTAAAGTTTTGCATCTGGTACAGAAGCATTATAATTTTCCTTTATTAGAGTATTAGTAAATATTGATTCTTGGCTATTAAGGGAAAAAAATTGGCTTGTAAATTTCCAGTTATGCTCACAATAAAAAAGTCCATTCTGAGTTTATTGGAATTGTAATTAATCTATGTAATTTTTTGTTGGGGTTACCATTTTTATGATAGTGGATGATACTATTCATGACTTTGAGATATCTCTTTGTTTATTTAGGTTACCTTCATTGGCTATAAAATAAATGTTATAATTTTTTTCTCTAAGGACCTTGCATATCATTATTTTTTTTATTCAATGGTATCTTATTTTTTATTGCTATTGAAAATAGCATCAGCCGCTCTGGAAAACAGTGTGGAGGTTC
>NC_043703.1:155889977-155948635 GCF_006229205.1 Suricata suricatta
GGGTGTTGTATGGAAAACAATTTGACAATGAAATATTATGGAAAAAAAATAACACATTTTATGTCTATTGCTTAAATAGAAATGCAATTTACTTTTTCTCTGTAATATCATATATCTGAAAAAATTGGTCAACCCTTTCATTTATTTCATAATTGTAGATTTCCTTGGGGTGTTGTTTGGGAAAAATTATTTTCTGGGAATAATGGCAGAGGACCTTTTCTTTTCAATTTTAATAACTTAATTTTTCTCTTTTGTTTTTTGTTAATACTAAGCCATACCATCTATTCTCAATGCTAAGGTTGTTACTATATTTGAACTTCAGTTTCTTGGCATTGTAGCATGTATTCTATGGGACCATGTTGTTATTAAGCGTAAGTAAACATAAAACATAACCATAAAATTCGTCGTATACGATAAATGCCTAAAAATGGCTTTTGTCCCTGTCTTCATATGTGCACAAAGAATGATCCATATTTATGTTTTAAGTTTAATAATTTCCCCAGGCTACTCTTTATTAATATGATTCCTTAATTATAAATTATACACCTGGTAAAAATGGTAGTAGAGAGAAGGTAGAAAACACACACACACACACACACACACACGCGGGCGCATGCATACAGTGGCAAGGAAGACAGAGAATATCTTGAAATTGCCTTCTCTCAGTTAGAAATCTTATAAAGATATAAAGACAAGGTAAAGGAAAAATGGCCTTGAATTATTTTGTCTTAATATAAGTACTCATAATTGTTCCAAATCTCTGCCTAATATTTGTGTCCAGGGGGCGTTACTTAAAATGTGTCTCCAACTAGTTAAAAAACGACAAGGACTGACACAGGAAGGTGAAAAACTATGGAAACCAAACCTCATTTACATTGACACATTCATTACAAACAGGGCCTTTGAGGAAAATAACTCTTACATGTTTGTTTGTTTTTTCTGGGTCAATCATAAGTAAAACTAGAATAAATTTTGTCCATGGGCTTATAAACTGAATTCTGTCAGGTAAATTCCTATGATATTCTTTGAAGTCAGCTCTAATTATACTCTTTCAGGGGTCCTCTGTGAATGTTCTGTTTTACAACAGTTTTGACTTTCATTAATTTGAACATTAAAGGCAAGAATTTTCAGAAACCATCTGAGAAAAATGCTTTTACAATCCCAGCAGTGCTATTGATTCTAATAATTAAAATATGAACCTAAAATGATAAACTTATTGGGAAACTGAAAATATGTTGGTATTTCAAATCACAGCATTTATAAGCCAATGTTTCTTGCTAATAGCAAAGTCAAGGTACTGAAATGATTTCTATAACCTTAGGAAAATTATGGGATTTTGCAGTAAAACTTTACATTTGCTAATTTATTTATTCTACTTCTTAACATAAGCCTATTTTAATGCCACATTCTTTCTGTAGATACATGAAGCTAGGTTAGATTTTCAAAACTAAAAGTGCGACCCAAGGATCCAGAGGTGGGCGGACTTCAAGGGCCAGAGAAAAGACCAGGAGCACAGTGTAGACAGGAAGCCAGGGTTCTGTCTATTTTGTTAAGACTAATTGTGTATTTTAATAGAAACCACTCTGTTACTCTTTATCTGTTCTGCTTTTCCATCTGTGAAATGAAGAGGCATTGGGCTAGGATCATCTTTGGCACAGCATTCCTTTAAAATGATACGTCAGTATAATTGCCACAAGGAAATAATGAACCAATCAGGTGAGGCTCAACCGCATCAAATCCAATACCCAAACACTGATAAGGGAGGATCCATCCTAGGGAGCTAAATGATGAGAAAAACAAGGGGAGACCGGCTTTTTTTTTTTTAACTTCTATAAGCCTCCTTCAATTTTTGTTCACTCGTCTTACCTCATTCTTAGAAGACCATCCTGAAGTGATCTCTCACCTCTGGAAGATGCCCTTAGCTAGAGAAAGTTTTAGATGGTGTTTCTCAATGAACACTCAGAATTTTTTGGAACAGACCATTTATTAGGTGGGCTCCATTGCTATGGAAACTTTAGCTGGCTCACCTGTAAAACAGCACTGATGATTGCAATAATTACATTTAGTTAGCGGTGTTCTAACACACAAGACGATGCATATAAAGTGAGTGCTCAATAAACATTAGCTGCTATTATAAGTATCATAACAATTATTGTTTCCCAAAGCACTTATTACAATTCAGAATTCCTGGCCTCAGCTCACAGTGTGATGGGGTAAGGTTGAGCCAAGTATTTTACCAAACTCTCAGGTGTTCACATTCATACCCATGGGATTATTCCTAGCCAAAAGGAAAGATAAAAGAGATAAAAGGACCTAATTTTAATTTGTTTTTGGCCAAAGGAACAAACTAGGCCCTTGTAGATTCTCTAAGGTCCAGCTCAGCTTACCAGAACATAGTGTCCAACATATTTAAAATTACAGTAGTAGGATTGTTTCGTTTTACCCACTGTGCAGGTATCTTCTGGAATGTAGCAGTGTATATGTAGTAAGAAAGAGCTCTCTCATGTGCAGAATCCTGAATCCTTACCAATGATTCTTTCTCCATCGCATCAATACTTGTTGTTTTATATAAAAAGTAAAATAGGTCATTGACCTTCTTTCATCCTGAACCTTTCATCCCAACTCCAAGTTGGGATATTTTTGGGGTAATTTTTGACCTAAGTGTATCCAATTTTAAGAGTAATTTCTCTCTCAGGGATCACAGAATGGGGGGATAAAGTAAATATGTAGAATATGTCTCCCTCCTCCCCCTATTTCTCATTAAAAACATATCACACATTACAAATCATTACCTTTCCTCATATTAGTGAGTTATTTTCATTTTGATGTTGGGGTATTTATTAGGTTGAAGTAGGTATCCTAAAACCAGCACTGTAAGATGGGTGAAGTAACATTCTACTATCAAGCAGGCTGGTTAGAAAGGCAGTCCCCTTTTGAGAGATAGCAGTTAGTCATCTTTTGAACCTCTCTTTTGAAATGGGAAAAAATACAGTGAAGATGATATCTGATCACCTTCTATCGGCACTTTTAATTATTCTCTGAAGTTACCAAAGGGTAAGGCAACTTACCTGGATAAGGTAGAGAAAGAGGCTGAAGGATTCACTTTTATTCCCCATATTTAGAATAAAAGTATCTCAAGCTTTCTCCACAAGGTAGGACAACCATGGCTCAGACAGTGAATCACAGATATTAACAGTAGGTGATACCTGTTGTAAAGCAGTGAACCTGCTCCCAATCTGTAGATCAATTTGGATACAATTGACATTTTAAAAGTATGGAGTATTTCAATCTATGAAAATGACATAAACTTGCATGTATTTGTTTAAGTTTCCACTAATTTCTGTGATATTTTATAGTATTGTTGAAAGTACAGGATATAAGATTCATAAAAAGCAGAAACATCCTTCAAGTCTTCTCTTAGATTGATTCCTAGATATTTGATGTTTTAAAATACTATTTAATATGGTATAATATTTAAGTTATCATTTTCTGCTCTTTGTTTCTGGCATATAGGAACACAAATGCTTTTGCTATATTGTCCTTGTATCCCACAATCATGATATACTCATATATTAAGTCTCATTATTTGTTTATAGATTTCTTTATATTTCTATGTACTTATCCAAAAAACAAAGTTATTTTTTTTCTTTCCAATCTTGCCTCATTTGTGAACTCCAGGAAAAAAAAAATTGCTTTTAGTACCTCATGACTAAATGTGATTTACTTTTTTAAATAGATAACCATTATAAGATGAAATCAGTTTTATTTCATTGTCAATGCAAAAAAACATCATAATTATGTATTGGTAATTTCCTCTTCTTCATCTATTAAGATCATCACATGATTTCCATCTACTGTATTATCGCATTGTTGAATTGCACTAATTTAGTTTGTTAAGCGTTAACCACCTGTGTTTCTGGAATAAACTATACTTTGCCTTGATATATTCTGTTAGTAAATTGTTGGATATGATTTGCATTTTATTGTTGAGGATTTTGGCATATGTACTTAGGAGAGAAAATCGTCTGAATTCTTTTTTCTTGTAATGCATTGTCCGATTTTGACATCAAGTCTCATGACTTAGGAAATGTTACTTCTATTTTGTTCTCTGGAATATTTTGTTTAAGGGTTGTGTTATTACTTCATTAAATGTTTCTAAAAATACATGAAACTAGCCATTATCTGTAGCTTATTTGTTTGGAAAATTTCTAGTATGGACTAGAATTTTGAAAACCAACCAATGGAGATTTTTATTTCTTGCCCTGTCAATTTTGATAAACCTCACAGATTGGAACACTCACAGTATTGTAAAATATTAATTCTTTGAAAACTGATACATAGATGAATCATAGTACTAAAATCTAGCATGATTTGCATGTGTGGCAATTGACAAACTGATTCCGAAATATACTTGGACTTGCTGTCAATGGTAGTCAAGCTAGTCCAAATATAAAAGCAAAACTGGAAGGTTAACATTCCCAAACTTCAAGACCTTTTACTTCAAAACCTTTAAAAATAGAAGTAAAGGAAGTATAGTATTGGTATCAGTGCAACTGAACACTGAAACAGAAGAATCTGAAGATTACTTGTAAACACTCAAAAACACTCCCCTAAAATGTGAGGAAGACAAAATGACAGTGTATCACACTGGGGTCAAATTGTCTCCTCCAGAGATGTTAATTCCTACAAGAACAGTGTTGAACTTGGCTAAAGAAACCATTAAGCAGATATTTGTCAAAATAATAAACAAAACATGGCAGGCATGGAGACCAGTAACCTGTGTTGAAACACAAGCTTACTTATTGCAATGGTTAATTCTATCAGTTGACTGGGCTTAAAGATGCCCAGATAGCTAGTAAACCATTAGTTCTGGGTGTGTCTGTGGGGGTGTTTCTAGAAGAGATTAGTATTTGAATCTGTAGACTGAGTAAAGATGGCCAGCCCCCCACCAATACAGGAAAGCACCATCTAATTCTTCGAGGGCCTGATTAGAACAGAAAGACAGAGGAAAGGTGAATTCTCATTGTCTCTTCCTGAGCTGAATATTTATCTTCCTCTGCTCTAGGGCATCAGAGCTTCAGTTACTGGACCTACAGACTCCAGGACTATTCCCTCCCTCAACACAACACATTCTTTCTTGGACCTTCAGACCTGGAATGAATTATACCCCTGGTTTTCTTATTCTCCACCTTGCAGACAACAAATAGTGGGACTTCTCCTCCCTAACCATGTAAGCCAATTCAAATAATAAATTTCCTCTTACCTCTCTCTACTCAATTGCCTCTATCTCTCTGGAAAACCCTGAGTAATAGAATCGTGTTCTAGTTATATAAGATTTGAAGCAAATCAATTTACTTTTTTAGATCTCAATTTCTTCACTATAAGATGGAAATAATAATGGAACCTATATTCTATCGTTTCTGAGAGGATAAAACAACAACAAAATTATATCCAGGACTTGATATAATGAACAGGCCATACCAAATGTTTAATAAAACTTGGTTATTACTATAAGTATAATTACTTGAAACATGATAAGCTCTCTGATCAATAGAGATCTTTTGGTATAGGGTAAATACTGGATCATGACTTCCTCCAGAATTACCATGTTCACTTTTGTTTATGCCCCAGTACAATTCTTTCCCTCAATGACAGTGGTTATATATTACCCTTAAAAGAGTGTGTACTTTGTAGTCTAAGTTGACTAGACCATTCACTACAGATATAACATTGACATCAAATATAGTTTAACACAATACGTGCTGTTAATATTAAAGACAATAAGCAATTTTCTATTATACGTATCATAGTTGCACTGTTTTTTCTGAAAACTTTTATTTAGATACATGTTCAGACTAACATATTTAGTGACTTGAACACTGGTGAAAAATAAAATGTTCATATTATATGTACAGTGACTTATATAGCAAAGTCATCAAATACCCATGGTTTTGTGTTCATCCAAATAGAGGTGTGATGGTCTTTATTTTTGCTCATTCATATCTTACTATCTCAACTTCAGTGGGGAAAAAAGGTTTCACAGAGGTTTGTACTGAAACTAGAGAAAAGGATGATGGGAAAAGAGGGTTATCTAAAAATGGCTAAGAAATTGGCACTCTTGATTCAATCTCTACCATGATAACATAATTAATTATGATAGTCTTGGAAAGTCTCTTTTTATAGGTGTATCTTGTAAATTAACCTAATTTAACTATTGGTCATTAATATACTTGATTTCTATCAATGTTTGGATTTTCACATATTATCTGATCTTGTAAAACAATATTTAAAATTTTTGTATGTTTAAATAACACTTTTGTTGGTAGTGTGAGACTGATGAAGAAACTCTAGAGTAGCAATAAGAAATCTCAGAAGCCTACATTGAGACTCACCTTTCTCCAATCCATTTTCCACATGACTCACGGTGTGTTCTTAAAATGCAAATGGTCATATCACTTCCTGAATAAAACTATGTAATAGTTGGGGCAACTGGGTGGCTCAGTTGGTTAAGTGTCCAACTCGATTTCAGCTCAGGTCATGACCTCACAGTTTGTGGGACTGAGCCCTACATCAGGCTCTGCACTGATGGCACAGAGCCTACTTGAGATTCTCTCTCTGTCCCTCCCCTCCTCATTTGCATTCATTGTCTCTCAAAATAAATAAGTAAACATTAAAAGAAATAACTATGTAATGGCTGTGTTTTATAGCTAAGATAAATCCCAATATCCCTAATTGAATATTCAATGTCTGTCAAGTTCTGGCCTTTATTTATGTCTTCAGCCTCACACATCACTGTTACCTAATGGGATCATGACCTGATGGGCTCACCTCTACTGTAGGACCAGTACAAAGCCTGACATTCACAGCACGTGAGAAATACGCGTGAAGTCCAAGCAGGTCAGTAGCAATGGCAGCATCCCACTGAAATTCCATCTCCTCTATAAAAGCAGGCAAAACAACCAAATAAACCAAGATACATGGAAAATGTATATAATAAAGCCAAGTAGCCAAGTATTTTCATGAACTCTAAAATATGAGGATGAGTTACCAAACAACAATCACCAACAAAGCATGGATCACGTTATGAACTGCAGAAGGAAACGGAAGGAAAGCCATGAAATCCGGGAACACAGAATCGAATCATTGACACAACCTCCCTCCGAAACAGGCCTACATACTGTGTGGGAAGGCACGTGAGCCAAGGATGGATGAAAGGAAGAAGGATTTTGATGGCTTTATTTGGCTTGTGATTATCTAGAAAGGCCTGACAGTAAAGAATATTTGAATCTAAATATTAAAAACATGCACCAATATTTTCAAATGAAGTTACTTGATTATTATTAATTTAATAATTATTATTATTTACTTATTATTTATTATTAATAATAATAAATTAGGACATCCCAGCTCCTCTTCCAAAAAAGAAAGCTATTTATAAGGGAACAAAAATCAGATTGATATCAGAATTTCCAATAACAACATCTAGTAACCTATTTAAAATATTAATAACCCTAATAGAAAAAGTTCTTAAAGGAAGAATAAAATGCTCAACAACCTGATAGAAAAGTGTGCAAGGCATAGGAACAGACAGTTCAAATTTTAAAAAGGAAAGAAAACAAAACAATCAAATGGTCCTAAAACACAAGAAAAGACTTCACAAGACATGATGGTTAAAACTATGTGAAATAGAATTTCTTGACTTTTTTCTGGTAAAAGCTTGAGTTTGTCAACATACTCTGTTGACAAAGCTGTGAGGAAACAGATTTCTTTCATATACGGCTGATAGCAATGCCAAAGGATAAAATGCTATCGAAGAGAATTTGGTAATATCTAACAATATTAGATATGCATTTTTTCCTTGAGCCAGCAATTTCACCCGCAAAGACCTATCACAAGGGTATGCTGCCAAAAATATGAAAAGTTGTATATACAAATCTATGTGCTGGAGCAGTATTTGCAATAGCAAAACAATATGGTAAGTTACACCGTGGTCTACTATGCAGATATGAATAAGGGATCTTTGGATAAACTCTTATGATAACAGCAAGGTAGAGAAAAGTGTATATGATTCACTACTGTTTTTCTGCAAATATGATCACTCGTCAATAAAACAGTAGCAAGTAAACTACTGCCTTTGGATGTGATGTCTTAGAAACCCACATTAAAATTCATACCAAAGATACCTGAATTGATCAGTACACAATTTCTGCAAATGAAAACCAAGGCAAAAACTCAGTGGCCACCTTAGCAAGAAGCCAGAGAACCTAGTCTCTATTTTGAAAAGCAAATATTTCACCTGTTTTTCCTTATCGGACTATACCTCAGCATAACCAAAGTGTTGATGGGAAATAGATTATTTTTATTTCAGAAGTGCTATAGCTAATATGTGAAGGAACAACGGTAAAATTTAATATTGACATTTCACAACCCCTCCTTAAATAATAGATCAATACAATAGTTCTCGGTAGCTGTTAACATCATAGACAATGAGATGATTAGGCAATGTGTGCATTCTGATGGAAATACAATAAATCAGCCAGGGTCAGGCCATACAACCTAATCTGAATCTAATCAGGTTTCTGGATCTAACTGCCAATTTAGGAAAAATACAGGAGGTAGAAAAACATAATAAAGAAATCATCATAAGGGCTCCTGGGTGGCTCAGTTGGTTAAACATCTGACTCTTGATTTTAGTTCAGGTCATGATCTCACAGTTTGTGAGATTGAGCCCTGTATTGGACTCAGCACTGACGGCACCGAGCTTGCTTGGGATTTAATCTCTCCCTCTCGCTTCCTCCCACCGCTGCTCATGCTCTCTCTTTCTCGTCTCTCTCAAAATAAGTAAATGAACTTAAAGAAAACTCCATCAGAGATTCAATCAGCAAAATTCCCATTGTGGGACTCTCCAAGGAAAAATGAACTGCCATATTAAACACAGACATTACAAAACAATTTAAAAAAACCAGTTAATGGAGGGAAACCTATAAAGTTTTAAAAAACACATAAAAGACATGTTGAACATTTGCAATACATGAACTTTATTTCGTCTTCATTAAAACAAAAAAACAGTAAAAATATGAGAGGTGATGGAAGATATTTGAACCCTGGCTGGATACTTTATGATATTAAGAAAATGTTATTATATTTTTAGATGCCATGTGGTATTTTCATCATGCTTCAGAAGAGTCATATTTTTAGAGATATGCAGTGAAATATTATAGATAAAATGGGGTGATACCAGGAGTTTGTTTCAAATCAATCTAGTCATGGTGAAGTTGGGGGTTATCATTAAAACAAGATAGGCCATGACTCAATACTTGAAGGTGGTGAGGGGCACAAGTTTATTATATTCCCTCTGCTTTTGAATATATCAGAGTTTGTCTTATAGAAACTCAGGAAGAAGAGAGTAAGAGAGAAAATAATATGTGGAATTAAATTGAACTCATGTCCTACATCATCCATTTATTACTGTCATCTGTAAATATTTCTTGCACATGGAATGCTCACTCTGGATTAGAACATGACTCATACTAATAGCCACTCAGATATTCTGGTGGGAGAATTTCCACAGTCCTACAGCTCTACCATTGAGAACACCCAGTCTTCTTTCTTGCAGTAGGCGCAAAAACAAACAAAGAAACAAAAGAACACACATGAGAATCACACAGGGCTTTTCACTGCCTGACCAGAGAGTAGCAATATCCCTTCTGCTCACATGACATTGGCCAAAACTAGTTACATCGCCAGGATATAGTGTCTCATACAATTCTCTCGGCAGTCTTGAGAGACTCGCATAGGCTGATACTCTTATTTAAAACCTGAAGAGAATGTTCAAAATCTCTTAACTTCATGCTGTGAAGCAAAACATATATTCAGGGCTCCGGACTTAGAACATTTCTTCCCATCTTCTGTGTTTGTATAAGAATTAAATAGGTTTGCATATTGGGAATCACTTCATATGCTGCAAAGCATTAAGTGAGTCAGTTAATTTCTCTCTTAAGGAAAGAGACTCATTAATGTTGCTCTGTGCCATATGTAGGGGCAGCTTGGTATGCTTTGGAAACAAGGTGCTGAAAGGTGTGGTGAAATCCAGTTACTATGGGTTGGCCAACTTGCCGGGGACCCTCCCTTGCCAGAGAGAAGAATGTGCCTTCCTTTTCAATGACCAGGATTTTGCCTTGTCCTCTTACGTCAAAGTTAACAGCTGAGTCTGTAACTTGAAGTCCCAATCCACTGGATAATTAGCCTGAAATATTCCTCTGTGGTGCTCATGGAATAAATAGCCATAAGTTAAGGCAAAGTGTTTCCAGAGGAGAGAGTCCCACAGCCATTTCCAGGGCTAAGGTAACAGATGGCAGCCGCCCATGGTACCCCATAGAACTGGCTAGCACCAAGGCTTTCTGGTCCTTTACAGAAACAGGAAGGAAAGCAAGAATTTGCTTGTATTGTGTTTTTAGGGCGGTTTCCTAAAGAAGACAAATGAGACAAGAAAAGCAAAACAAAACAAAAAAGCTCACAATGGGCACTTGTACAAATGACAGGCATTTGTACAAGTTCCAGGCACAGTATGAAGCCACTGAGTGAGTGAGATACAAGAAAACTCCAGCTTCATTGAAGGACTCCCCACTCTACTTACATGCCAAGAACTTCCAAGTTTCTAGAACCTGCTGACAGTTCGCCCTCTGGTCAAGAGGCTGTGAATTCTTACCTATATTTATATTTATATTTATTTATATTTATATTTATTTCAAGTTTTTATTTAAATTCTAGTTGGTTAACATATATGGTAAATTTGGTTTCAGGTGTAGAATTTAGTGATTCATCACTTACAAATAACACCCAGTGCTCAACACAAGTGGCTTCCTAATTCCCATCACCCATTTAGCCCATCTCCCCACTCTCCTCCCCTGCAGCAACTCTCTGTTCTCTATAGCTAAGAGTCTCTTGTGGTTTCCCTCCCTCTCTGTTTTTATCTTTATTTATCTTCCCTTCCCTTATGTTCATCTATTTCATAAATTCCACATATCAGTGAAGTCATATGGTATTGGTCTTTCTTTGACTTATTTCGCTTAACATAATACACTCTAGTTCCATCCATATTGTTGCAAATGGCAACATTTCATTCTTTGTGATGGTGGAGTCATATTCCATTGTGTATATAAACCACATCTTCTTTATCTCTTCATCAGTCAATAGACATTTGAGCTCTTTCCATAATTTGGCTATTGTAGGCAATGCTGCTATAAACAAAGGGGTGCATGTATCTCTTTGAATTAGCATTTTTGTGTTCTAAATACCTAGTAATATGGGTAAATACCTAGTAGTGTAATTTCTGAGTCATTGGGTAGTTCTATTTTTAATTTTTCGAGGACCCTCTACGCTGTTTTCCTGAGCAGCTGTACCAGTTTGCATTCCCACCAACAGTGTCTCTTATCTATATTTAGAGATTTTTGTTCAGCATATAAGTACCAATGATTTTTATCAGCCTATTAAATCTTTTTTCCATTCCTTTAGATGTGAGAAAAGACTTCTCTCCATAGTTCCTAAATATCCCCCAATAAACTGTGCCTAGTTACTATTCTTCTTTAAAAGAAGAATCGCTTTGATTGCACTTCATTTTTGACATACTTGTCCATGTTTCTTCACGTAAGTTTCCAGAGTAAGAGAGTGTGATTTGTTTTTCTCTTTGTTTAGACTGTGTGCCACATTGATGATTAATAGTAGATCAACAAATGTGTACTGCATAGATAATCCTATGAACAATGGACAGAATATGAATGTAAGGAAAAAAGAAGTCCTTAAATATGAAAGATGAAATCTCAACTACAGCTTGCAGAAACTTGAAACCTCTCCCTTAAGAAAATGAAAATGTGTGTGCCTGGCTTCCCCAACCAAATGATGTGAGTACTGAGTGTATTCTGAGAACTCTAAAAGGCTTCCTTCCACTAACATTCACTTATATTGAAGAGAGAAAAACACATCCTCCCTCATCCTTTCACACTTTAGTGCAAATGCCCAGTGGTTTTGGACTGTCTTTGTTGTGCCATTAATTATCTGGAGGAAGTTCTGCAGAAAATGACCCCATCCCCTAGTTAGGACACAACAAGCCTGACTGAAGAATGAGATGTGACTCTTTGGTGGGGTAAGCAATGTGCCTTCTGAATCTGGAAGCCACTTATTGAGCAATCAATCATGCTTCTTTTTATAGTTTCTTTCTATTCGCAATTTGTGTCTTCAATTACTAACTTGCTAATGAAATTTTTATAGTCACATATGGGTTTTTTTCCATGTAATATTTTAGCTTGCCTAGGACTTGAGTTGTGACATGACATTTCTTCAATCTTCACAGAAACTAAAAGAATGACTTTTGTGTTGTTGCTGGTTAATTAGTATTTGTAAATCAAAAGTATGCAACAAATATGTTCCTACAGGTAAAGAACAGAGGTTGACTTTGAATGTGAGGCATTAATACTAAATAGTCTATATATACAGTTTTGATCTTCCCATTGACCTAATTGATATGAAAATTGCTCTCATTTTAACTTTAATAACTGGGGAAATTTGTAATACAGAATTTTATTTCTTTACTATCCATTTATTTTTATATTTTGATGCTATTATAATAAGAGAATATGAATCAAAACTTGTTGAGATTTTATTGTGTGTGTGACTTCCTCTTAGTAGATAGCTGCTATTTTATTCGATTGGACGCTCTTTTCATTGGAGGCTCACTTCCTTCTTATATGGGAGTGGCTAATTTTTGCCCTTGACCCAATCAGAGAGATGCCACATGGCTCAGACCTAGCTGATCAGGGAACTACAATTTGATGGCCTCAGTGAATGACTGATAGAAGGGGCATAATAAACTCCAATCAAAATAACTCTGGGATTTTTCTCTTACATGTATTAGAAAAGATTCTTTCTCCCCTGAGGTCAATAACCTCTGATTGATGGATGACATTGGTCATCTTGATCATCAAGTAGAGAGCCTATATAAGAGTAAGGTAGGTCGAAGTCAATGCCATCCTCTGAAGATGGATGACATTGGCCATCTTGCTCATCAAGTAGAGAGCCTACATAAGAGTAAGGTAGGCCGAAGTCAATGCCATCCTCTGAATCTCTCAATCCAGCTGTAATAAAGCAAACAGCATCTCTGGACTCCCTGTTCACATGACCAAATACATTTTCTTTTATTCATTATCCCATTTGAAATTGGCTGCCGTCAACTATAATTGAAAGAATCCTGATAAAATATCTCTGGAATTTTGTAGTTTCTGATACATGTTTTCTTTCAAGTAGTCACATCTATACTCTTGGGAAGTATAACTAGTGGTTTTTGGAATTGTGTCATAGTTTAACTACCATCCTTTTCTTATTCACAATATGCAAAATGATGACACATCTTTCAATGAATGGTATCTTAGAGTAGATGAAATATTGTTAAATGGAATCAATGTTCTGTAAGCATGCCATGTACACTGGAAAAGAAAATACAGTTGACCTTTGAACACCATGGGTTTGAAGTATACTGTATGCAGATTGTTTTTTCAAGAAATGCAGGATAGGACTGTAAATTATATCTCCTCTCCCTTAGGATTTCCTTAACTTTTTATTTTCTCCAGTTAACTCTATTGTAAGTATACAGTATATAATATATGTAACACACAAAATATGTGTTTATCAACTCTTATACTATTGGTAAGACTTCCAGTCAATAGTAGGCTATTAAGTAGATAAGTTTGGGTGAAGCCAAAAATTATATGTGGATTTCTCACTGTGTGGGTTGTCAGTTCCCTCAACACCCGCATTCCTCATGGGTTAGCTGTACCTTCTCCAAAGCTGCATTACCCAATATGGTAGTCACTAATCACTTGACCTTTGACCACAGATGTGGCTAACTTGAGTTGCCATGTGTTCTAAGTATCAAGTTTTAAGTATTAAGTTAAACAATGTCAAGTTGAAAACAGACTTACCTTATAGCAGCAGCAGTTGCTCCCCATCTATGCTCCCCAAAGTTTTGAGTCAGTTATCAAGAAAACAACCAGAGTGTGCTTTCGAAAACTTCAATCACAAGGGCACCTGGGGGGCTCAGTTGATTGAGCGTCTGACTTCGGCTCAGGTCATGATCATCTCATGGTTTGTGGGTTCAAGCCCTGTGTCAGACTGTGTGCTGACAGCTCAGAGCCTGGAGCCTGTCTTCAGATTCTATGTCTCCCTCTCTCTGACTTTCTCCTGCTTCACGATCTCTCTCTCTCTTTAAAAAATTAAAAAAAAAAAACTTCAATCACATTGTAGCATATCCCTGCATAAAATAATTCTCTAATAAATTGTCCGTAATGCAAGTGATGTGCTCTGACTTAGAAGCTGCTGATGGTCTGCGACCAGTCCATCTGTTCGACTTGATCATGTCCTGCCACTCCCCCCCAGCTCACAGCCTGGCGCTAACCACACAATGCCCTACCTGCCCACATCTTCCGGTCTTTGATCTGGTTCCTCCATCCTCCTCTTCAGGTCTCTGCTCAAGTGTCACTTGCTTAGAGAAGCCATTTTGGACCAACCTATGTTAAAATAACATATCCCTCATGACTGATTTCCTTTTCTCAGTTTTAAGGTTTCTTTGGGATGCTCAATACAACTTGTTATAATAGTATATGTGTATTTATTTAACTTTTAAAAATGTCTTTTCCCATTAAAATGCAAGTTTCTTGGACATATGAAAACCCATCCATCTTAATTAGCCATGATAGCCCTAAAACAAAGAAAAGTGTTTACCACTTAGAAATTTAATAAACATGGGCTTAATTAATGAATCAACCAGAAGTAGAATAATTGACTGGCAATTCACACACATCATTATCTTTGGTACATTTGGGGAAATTATCTTCAAAGGTGGTTATACAAAATTACTTTCCAAATAATACAGCATTAGTTGGTGATTTCCCTCATTCTTGTGGCCACTTATTTTCAGCAGATTTATTTTATTTTTATTTAATATTTACTTATTTTTGAGAGAGAGAGAATCTCAATCAAACTCTGCACTGTCAGCACAGAGCCCTACATGGGGCTCAATATCATGACCATGACCTGAGCTGAGATCAAGAGTTGGATGCTTAAGCCACCCAAGTGCCCCTCAGCAGACTTTTTTATTGCTGCAAAACAAATGGGTATAAAATTATAATGGGTATAAAGTTGTAGTGGGTATAAAATTATTTTTCATTTTATTTTCTCTATTAACTATGAGGTTGAGCATCATTTGGTGTCTTGGCTTTTGAGGTCTTCTAACTTGTGGCTTCATTGCTCACATAGGTTTTCAGAATATTTAAGGCTTTATATATTTTCTCATTCATTGTAGGAACTTCTTTGTATGGTCTCAGTATTAATTTGCTAACAGGGGCATGTGTACAACTATGTTACATAAGTATGCAGGTGCCTTTAATGTAAAATTATTTGTTTTGTTTTTCCTTTTCATACTAAATATAAAGAATAGCTTATTTATTTTCTTTTAAAATTTAAATATTTTTTAAATATTTATTTTGAGAGAGAGAGCACAAGCAGGGGAGGGGCAGATAGAGGGGGACAAAAGATCTGACATGGGCTCTGCACTGACAGAAGAGAGCCCAATGCGGGCCTTGAACTCATGAACCATGAGATCATAAGCTGAGGCAAACCCAGACACTTAACTGACTGAGGCACCCAGGTGCCCCTAAAGATTTTTTTTTCATACTTAGAAATTTAATCAACCTTGGAATACATTTTTAGGATAGGACCTAAAGTTGAAATCTAGATTTATATTATTTTTATATTCAAAAATATTCTACCCATTGGCTTGTGATTTCATATCTGACATATCAGTAGGTCTGATTCTAGATTCTTTATGTGTTCCATTGGACTGTTTGTGTCTACTCCCTGCTTAACTATTTTAAGCATGATTGCTTTATGTAAATTCTTTATGATAGAAAAAGTTCTTCATCATTATTTTCCTTCCAACAATTTTTTATTCATCTTGAGAACTTGTGCATCCATATATATTTTAGGTTCAGGAGACACATGCTATGAAAAAAACATTTGAATAAGAATCCTATTTAAACAATAGTTTAATCTGACAAGAATTGACACCATAAACCAGGGACTCAGTGAAATTAAATAATAATAATAATTAATAATAATAATAATAATAACAATAGTCTCTGACACCAACATCTACAAACAACTTTTGGTAAAGAAAGTCTTTCCACAAGAAAGACATGGAGAGAAAAAAAAGTTAATGTTTATTTATGAGAGAGAAAGAGAGAGAGAGAACGAGTTGAGGAAGGGCAAAGAGAGAGGGAGACACAGAACTTGAAGCAGGCTCCAGGCTCTGAGCTGTCAGCACAGAGCCAGACACGGGTTCAAACTCATGAGCTGTGAGATCATGACCTGAGCCAAAGTCAGATGCTTAACCAACTGAGCCACCCAGGAGCCCTGAGAAAAAAAATTTTAAGGCTGACTTGGACCTTCATTCACCTGCCCATTACACTATATTCATGAACATATGTCTTTTCATTTAGATTGTGGCTAAAAGGAACAGACATTTCTGTATGTCCTTCAGCAGCTGTGGAAAGATGTTTATAAAGAGAGACCAGGGAGAAGTATTCTGTATCTTTCCAATTATCTCAAGCACTGAATATATATTGGTGTAAGTCAGCAGTTAATTATTGCCAGAGCCATACAGGCCACATCTTTACTTTCTCCCATCTATTAACAGTCTATTCTTGATAATACAGAGAGGATTACAGAACTTACCTGTTGGAAGCCTTAACTGTAGGCTTCATATGTGTATGGAGAATATGTCCATAAATTAAGGAGATGGAGCAGTGTCCTCTCATCCCTGGACCTTCCCATGGTGCTAACATGAGAAGATGCATATTCAGCTCTTTCCAGCTGGAAAGGGACCTGCAGAAAAAGAGGGAGGGAATGATTGTCCATTCAAGTTGAAGATTTTTAAAAAATAATACCCACAAAGCACAGAACGGTGAAGTAGGGAATATATAAAGCATCTGATTCTGAGAAATTGAATTTTCATTGCAGATAAAGTTCCTCTCTAAAAATTTATGCTCGTCATTGCAGCAACAGTGTGAAAATGATATTAAAGCAACTCTATAACATTACATTATTTCTATGGAGGGAGGGAAAATATCATTTTTTGTTCTTTGTAATAAATTTATTCCTTTAATTTTCTTTTGTGCCAGGAATGACAGATGATTACAAATTTGATCACCCAAACACTGGGCTGATTTTAAATTATAACAGTGCAAGGAAAATAGGAATGTTTTCCTTTCCCCCCAGGGCAATTTTGGAACACAAATCATTAAAAAGAGTTCACTAATTTCATAGAGAAATGCCAACATTTTTCAATTACATTCCACTAATCTACGTGTTTTTAAAACTCTAATAAACACTTAAAACTCTATCCCATTATAAAATAACAAACACAACAAGGATCTGAATGAAATGGAGGTTGCTTTCAGAGCAAGAAGCCAGTGAATGAATAAAATTGGAAATAAAATTGAAAAAAATATTACCCAAAGAATATTTATTATTCTACCTCAGTCTATTGATACTCATGGCTTTAGATTTACTTTCTTGACATGGGTGTAGAGTAAATGTAATGGAAAAAACATTTTGAAGATTGAAGAAAAATATTGTAGGTTATGAATTTGAAAGATTTCTACTTCTCAGTTACTTAATGTGCTCTCTCTCCCATATATGTATGTGCATATATATGTATATATATGTGGGGAGTATATGTGTGTATATCTTTATATGTGTATGTATCTTTATATGTGTGTGTGTATATATATGTATATGTGTGTATGTATATGTGTGTGTATATATATGTATATGTGTGTATGTATATGTTTATATATATGTTTGTTTTTAATGAGGAGTTTTCATTCTCAGGAACATAGAAGGCCTTGTTTAAATAGAGAGAAATCCTCAAAATCACCAGTGGGCAACAGAGGGAAAATGCAAACAACAGCAAATTCATTGGTCTCTTGTCTATCACAACTCTGACCCAGGCCATACAGGGAGCTTTTGGTGCGCTGATTGGTTGAAGGCAAACACTGAGCACCTTCTGGTTACAATCAGTCATGCCATCTGTCCACCACTCACAAACCCCTTTTTCTCTCCTCCTCCCTGTATCAGGTCTCTGCCTTTAGGGCATCACCCCTGCGATAAGTCAGTTATGGCCAATCTCATTGTTTCACCAGCCATCTACCTATTATGACTCCAAATGGTACTTTTAGCCTTGTGTTCATTGGTGTCCACTGTATTAGACTTATAAATCCTATTAAGTTTGCAAATAATCACCTGGCTATTTCACACAGGCCCAAGTTCCATGTATGTAGGAAATCAGGTATCATGTTTACAGTGAGATTATAATAGGTAACCTACTCTATTTCCCAGAAATGTTCCTCCTTCAGGAACATCCCCCTGGATCTTAGGCAAGCTGCTTTCATTCCTCCTCACTGGGCGCCTGGATGGTTCAGTTGTTTATGTGTCCAACTCTTAACTTAGGCTCAGATCATGATCTCGTGGTTCATGAGTTTGAGCATCCATTGGGCTGTGCGCTGATGGTTTGAAGCCTGCTTGGGATTCTCTCTCTCTCTCTTCTCTCCGCCCCTCCCCTGCTCTCTCTCTCTCTCAAAATAAATAAAGTTAAAAAATGTTTTAATTAAATTCCTCTTCACCGATGAGCAAATCTGAATGGTTTTCTTTCATTCAAATGGTTTTTTTCTCCATCTTATTATGATAAAAAGGTCTCTCTATATAGATATAGACAGATATAAATATAGACATATGACAAATGGGGTATTTTTCTTTTGAATAGGAGAAAAGCATGAGAGGAACCTTACTCCTAGATGTAGTGGAGGTGAGAAGAAAGGGCGGCAGAGAGCTGCCACCCAACTCTTGCATGATTTCCTTAGCCGTTGGTCTTAACTCCTGATCCTAGGATCCTGGAACTCCAGACTGTCTGTTTTCTTGTGTAATTGTTCATTTCATGTGATGACCTGACTGGGCTAAGGGATGCCCAGATAGCTGGTAAAACATTAGTCTGTCTGTGAGGGTGTTTCTGGGAGAGATTAGCATCTGAGTGGGTGAATAGAATAAAGCAGATGCCACTACTCTCCAACATGGTGGGCATCATCCAATCCCCTGGGGAACAGGCAGGTGGAGGAAGGGTGAATTCACTTTCTGTTTGAGCTGAGACATTTATCTTCTGCCTGTGGATATTGATGCTCCTGGTTCTCAGAATTTCAGATCCAGACTGAATTTCACCACCAGCTTTCCTGATTGTCTAGCTTGAGATTGTGAGACTTCGTGGCTTCCGTAACTATGTGAGGCAATTCCTCGTAATCTCCCTCTCCCTCGCTGTCTCCCTCTCCCTCTCTCCCTGTCTCTCTGTCTCCCTCCCAATATATCCTACTGGTTTTATAAAGAGCCCTGACTAATACATCTTTCTTCCACATTGTGATCCACACATCATCTGAGGACAGAAACAGAATATTTTTCCCCCAGGAGCAGGGGAAACTGAAGGGCATAATTCTGTACATCATCATATCCACACTATACATTCAACCTTACATCAGCTGATCACTCTATATTCTTTATGTCAACACTGCAAAGGAGATAGCATTCTCTCATTTTATAGTAAATTGAGTCTCAAGAAATTTTACACTTCTTTCCCCCAAATTATAGCAGATTTACAATTGAACACACATGCGCTTTCTATGAGGCTGCTTCTCTACTCTTCCACAGTGACCGTTAGCAGAGTTGAAATGATCCTCTAAGGGCAAGTTCTGCTAAACTCTTTATCTTCATCTCTTGCCAGTTTGTGCTTTTGTTTAACATCCTTGGCCATACCTACCTTTATACACTATGCTATTCCATGTCTTCATTCTTTTACTCACAATCCTTCCACACCTTAAATAAATTTCCTACTCCTTTTCTTTCTGCCTAACTCCTCCTATTCAACTGCCTTCCTTCCCTCTTCCCTTCCTTCCCTCCTTTTTCCTTTCCTTTCTCTCTCCTTCCCTTCTCACTCTATATCTCTCCTTCCTTCCTTCTTTCCTTCCTCTGTCCTTCCATCTTTCCTTTTCTTTGCCATTTTGTTGTTTGAATAAATATATATTTTTAGTGTATATGTAATATATATGTGGTGGGGACTTGACAAACAAGAACAAGACACAGTCTTGATCCTGGAAGAAGCTCTGTTTAAGGGGGTAGATGGACTTTACACAGGTAATGTCACTAAGGTGTGATAAAGGCTCTAATGAGGTAATCATGAAGCACTTTATCTAGGCTGTTTATTTCTTTACCCAGGAATCTCCCTCAGATCCCACTGGGAGTCTACCCCTACCCTAAAGGGGTAGGTATGGTAACCCTTCTCGAAGCTCCTGTAATATCTTCTATGTATCTTATTGCAATAACTGTATTCTTCAATGTACATGATCTGTTTATATTTGTTTCTTCTTCATCTAGCCACAAGTTTTCAAGGCAGGGGTCATGACCTTTTGATACAGGTGTAGCCATTTTTGGGAAAAGTTAATGATGGCATTAGAGAAACAAAGTTATAGATAATTTATATTTCTTAAAACATTCGATAATGCTATATTATATATTACATATATAATATATTTTTTAATTTTTTCTAATGTTTTATTTATTTTTGAGAGAGAGAGAGACAGCGTGAACAGGGAAGGGACAGAGAAAGAGGGAGACATAGAATCCGAAACAGGCTCCAGACTTTGAGCTGTCAGCACAGAGCCTGATGCAGGGCTCAAACTCACGAACCATGAGATCATGACCTAAGCCGAAGCTGGACGCTCAACCAACTGAGCCACCCAGGCACCCCAATATCAAATATTTAAGAAATATATATTTATATATAATGTAATGATATTTATATATACTATAACATATTTCTTAAATATTTGAAATTGCTATACATTATATGACATTTATAGAATTATTTTATTTTATTTTATTTTTTATTATAGTTTATTGTCAAGTTGGTTTCCATCTAAAGAATAATTTTTTAAAAAACTGATACATACATGTATTTATAGGCTCAGAAATCTTGGCTTTGCTCCAGACCTAATATTTCATTAGGTATGTCATCTTTATTCATATGAGATATCTGTAAGGACTACTGATTGACTTCACCATTTTGGCAGTCTGGTTCTTGCCATACCTGGTGTCTCTCAGAGAGGAAGGCTGTGCTGCTCTAACTTAGCACCCGGGGGCCTGGGCTTGTCCCATCACTTCCGCAGTGGAAGTGGGGTGGATGAGGACAGGTTTGGGAATTAGACATGTTTCATTCTCTCAAGGAAAGATCAGCCATAGATCCTACGAGAAAGGCATAGAGGTGGTGTCAGAACCCAGAATAGGCTGGGAAGATTGAAGTAATTCCCATGTACTCCATTAGCACATCATTAAAGCTAACCTAATAGCACACAATTTAAGTAAATAGTATAGTTGTTTTGCAGAACACTTCAAGACATACTTTCTAGTCTCCATCATTCCTCTACCAGGCGTCACTCCAAATAAATATAAAACTGCTGTTTGCTGGGTGTGTAAAGGCAGGTTTCCACATGATCCCTCTTCCTGCCAAAGTGTTACTCATGCTATAGAGATTCTGGAGAGAATGGAAGCTTGAGGAGAGCATGCTAAGAAGTAAAAACTAGGGACGTCTGGGAAGCTCAGCCAGTTGAGCGTCCGATTTCAGCTCAAATCACGATCTCACTGTTCGTGGGTTCGAGCCCCGCATCAGGCTCTGTGCTGACAGCTCAGAGCCTAGAGCCTGCTTCCTATTCTGTGTGTCCCTTTCTCTCTGTCCCTCCCCTGCTTATGCTCTGTCTCTCAAAAATAAATAAATGTTAAAAAAAAAGTAAAATACATTCCCAAAGTCATCCGAGTAACTGTAGTTTGTGTGTTGTCCTCTTTTGTGGGGACTAAATTGTCACAGGAGACGAGTCAAACCACTCTCAGCCCCGGCTGGCACCCTGAGTCCTCTAAGATATGAGGAGTTCACAGGCTCTTGTATTTAAGGATGACATAATTCTAATGTTAAATTATTTATCTGGCTCTTCATTTTCACCAAGGATCTTGTTTCTCTTTGTAATTAATGATCGTCCAATATTAATCATAGGCATTTAGTTTCCCCAGCCCAGGCAAGATACACTGGGAGAAGGATCATGTTTTCATGAGACCATTGTCATTTTTTAGTATATGCGCTGCCGAAGTGAACACCCATTGTCATTTTTTAATGCTTTCAGTTTTGCTCACGGAAGAATACACTGATTCACACCTCCCATGCTGGCTTATCCTCTGGCCTTTTATTCCCCAGGAGTTCATTTGGTAATTTTAATTTGCAACACATCAGAAGGCTACCATCCAGACTCAAATAGCAATGGGTCTGTCAGAACCATCTTTTCTGTGTGACACTTACATATGTGACCCTTAGCTTTAATCTAGAGATATATTTAAAACATGCATGTATATGAGTTGGGGTTCTTCATTTGCTGTGTAAATCTGTGAGAAGACTTGGTTGTTTATGTATGTTATCATCTTCTGTGTAAAATACCACGGGAAGGGAAAAAATCAAAGTTTAGTCTAAGATATACTCAAAATAATAATATCAACCACAACAAAACCTCTTGAGAAGCCTCTCCATTTCAGTCATGCTACTAAGAGCTTTATAATGGACAGGAGATCCTCTCTGGGCTTAAGGCATCAAGAACGTTTACATATTTCCTTAGTCATTGTGACTATTTTGATGCATCATGTTAGCAAATATGTCTCCTCCTTTTTCTCAACCCTGTTTTCTCTTTTCAACTTGTGTGTTGTTTTGTAAGCTTCCTTAATGTCTTATTTGAAAACTGATATGGTAACATAAATGTTAGTCAATTTCTTTGTATTACCTGGTTTTCTGTTTTATTGCATTTTGTGTAATTAGATCAGAGTATAGTGAAAAAATGCAGGATTTGAGGTAAGGAGATTAACCTATAACTCTCAATTATGAATATGAAAGTAAACATTCTAATGAAATACTAGAAAGCCTACAGAAATGGATAGATTTTTACAGGAATTGAAGTTATGGGGAACTAGAGATTTTTCCTGGGAATGTTAAGAATCACTTAATATCAAAATATGTGTTATGATATTATACATACTGGTCGGTCCATTGGGAAATACCATTATATTCTATCAATTTGTGTTGAAATGATATTTTACTGACTTTTCCAAATGGCAATGCTCGCTTTTGCCTCCACACCTATTTTGCTTTCAGCTCAAAAAAGCAATTTCCTGAATTTTGATTGGATTGACACAAATTTATTGAATCTATTTCTCCTCATCTAAAAATATCCGTTGGATATGCCAAATCCTACTCTGGACACCAGGAGAAGAAAAATTAAATGTTACATGGATGGTCCCTGTTCTATTGGAGCCTATATTATATAACAAAAGGATTCTTATAGGTTAAAGAGCCCATTGGTTGTAGACACCTGGCCCTCCCACCTGAGTTAGCTCCCCAAAGTTTGCCTGTGGAAAAAGTTAAACTATAGATTCCTGATCCCCAGCATAATTACTGAATCAAAATCCTCATATGTGGAATGGAGAAATCTGTATTCTTTCAAGCTAACTTGGGTGAAATGTCTGGGGCCATTGGCCAGTCATACTCTACATCCAGTGCCTCAAATGGTTCAACATCTGATGCCAAAAAAGGATAAGAAGTAGAGAGTATGAGACAGAAGAACCAGGAACTTGAGTGGCTCAAGTAAGTTGAGCATCTGACTCTTGATTTCAGCTCAGGTCATGATGCCAGGGTCATGGGATCAAGCCCTGCATTGGGCTCTGTGTTGAGCATGGAACCTGCTTGATATTCTCTTTCTCCTTTTCTCTTTCCCTCTGCCCCTCTCCCCACTCATGCTTGCTCGCTCTCTCTCTCTCTCTCTCAAATAAAATATAAATAATTTTTTTAAAAAGCATAAACTTGAAGCCTAGAAGAATAACCTCACCAAGACTCCAAAGTCACAATTTTTTCATGAACACAATTATGTGCTCTTCCAAATATTTCCTTCAGAGTCAGAGAAAAAAAACAAAAGTAGGTCTGAAAGATATTTTGGCTATGTATATCAACTTATTAAACTGAACGTCCCCAAAGCTCATGGCAATCTTATAAGACACTCAAAGCAAAAAGATGGCCATTTTGAACCTGATGGGATCCCAGCCTGAGCTGAGTGGACAGATGGACAAAATAGACCTGTGGTTTGTTCAGAATTGCAGCCAGGATTGTCACGGTATTGAATATGGCATTGCTGCATGAGGAGTAATAAAGATGTTGAAATGAGGATATTTTTTTGGTCTGTAAAGGTGAAAACACATCTGAGCTTGGAATCAGACCCTTGCTCTCGCACTTACCATATGCAATAGACATAGAGCTTCTCCCTCAAGATCCCCTTCAGGCTGATGACACATCTCTGGTTACCGGGCCTCTCTGGGCCATCCTCAAGGCTGTGTCTTCTCCAGCGGGTGGCCCATGGCCAGTGGCAAGCTGATGTGGGTTTACATAGATATCCAGCACTTTTGTCTCATTCTGAGACAGCAGGGAAGGGCCACCCCAGTTCCAGATCTCCCCACAGGAACAGGTGAAGACTCACTTGAAATCCTTAAAGGTCTACTTTTTCCTTCTGGCCAATCCTGTTTTCTGACTTCCTCACTGTATACCTCCTGGGAAGGGAACAGCACAGACAGCTTTCAGTGTCAGAGGGTCCTTCCAGGGAGGCTAACGTAAGACAGTAGATGCGTATGATTTAACAAGGCAGCATCTCAGTGCTCTGGTTTCCTCATCTGTAAAGTAGGGAATAAAATAGCTTTTGGAGAATGAAATGAGAGAAACCACACACACACACACACACACACACACACACAATACATAGAGATGACTAAATGTCTATGTGTTTAGTTAGTTTTTAATGCTTTACATTTACTAACATATACTAAGACAATCATAAATTGTACAGCTCCTTGATCTCTAACTCTACACTGTATAGAACATTATTAGATCCATGATCTTATTAAAAGCACTGATTTTCTGCTCAGAAGATAGCCACCTTTCCCAATTAGGAGCTTTTGGAGAGCTTCCTGTTTATCCTCTCCAGCTGGAAAAGAATATTGTTATTTCATGACATCATTTCTGTGCTTAATTGAGGCTTTATTTATCATTCTTATTTCTTCTCAAGGTTGGTATGTGCTATATGAATGGAAAATAATTAGAAATCTGTTTCCCAGTTATCTACATTTTCTCTTTTTGGAAGGTAAGAAACCAGATTCCATCCATTGGTAGGTGAAGAAGTGACTCCTTTTCTCAGTATTAAGCAACAGTGTAGAAGGAAGTGAGGGGGGAAAGGGAAGTAGAAAAATCAGAGGGTAAAGAAGAGTCAGAAGGAAATAGGGCTGGGGCATGCAGGTGGGTCAGTCGGTTAAGTGTCCAACTCTTGGTTTCAGCTCAGGTCATGATCTCACAATTTGGGAGTTCAAGCCCCACGTCAGGCTCCACGCTGACAGTGCAGAGCCTGCTTGGGATTCTCTCTCTCTCTTCCTCTTTCTCTGTCCCTCTCCTGCTCGTGCTCTCTCTCTCAAAATAAATAAACTTTAAAAAATTAAATTAAAATGTTTTAAAAAAAAGAGAGAGAAGAAAATAGGGCCAGTCAGCTTTAAACTGGACTACAAATCACAAGCTTATTGTTTGAAGTGAGTTTTTGCAAAGGGTTGGAATGCAGAAAATAGGATTAGCCATCTGAAAACACAGGGAGTGTATTTTATGAGCTGAGTGCCCATCAACAACTAATTGAACAAGACATTACAGAAAACAGTGCATGAATCTCTTGGTATTCCCAATTATGGTCTAATGCTTTCTACTTGAAGGAATTAACTCGTCCAAGGCCTCATAGCTAATAAAAGTCAGAGCTCGTATTGAAATCCAGGTCTTTTATTCCGAAATTCTGCATGGTGCCTCACAAATCTACTATATGCACTCTATCAAATGTTCCTCCCTGTGGAACACATTAGTGGGTACAGCACTGTTATAGAGCATGTAAATAAAAACAGTGAATATGAAAGCACCTAGCAGATCCAGGGAACACAGATACTCAGCTGGATACTTGTGAAATCTAAATGCACAGTTGCTTCCGGTATCTCATCGATGTTATTCATGCACTCTTAGGTAATGATTGAAAAGATTAAGAGACCAGCAATTCTTTCATGTACTATCTGCAAATACAGAGCTGTGAGTTCAACTGTAGTACAGATCGCTCTGTTAGTTGTGGCCTTGCCATAGCCTTGCTCCATCTAAGTGTTCCTAAAAGGCCAGGGTTGTCTGCTTTTGTTCCCTTCACAGTCTCCCCGGGGTCCTACTGCAGAAAGTACCCACTTCTGCAGAGCTTGTCAACTCAGAATCCGATGTGCCTGAGCTTGTGATCTGGTTCTGAAGCACCAGATCTGGGCCATTTCATGTTTTTGTGCTTCAAGTCTTCATTTATAAGACCAACGTCACAACATCTCTCTCCACAAGTGTCGGATGATATACACTAAATACAAGAAATACAAAATAAGACTCATAGTAACATTTCAATGATCCTAACTTGTCTCTCCTCCTCTCCCATCTGATAGGGTATACATGCACACATATGTGTGTATAAACGTTTCTACATACATGTAGAATATGTATGCATATACGCTTAGTAAACATTAGTTTCCATCCGTTGTAAGTAAAAAAATTAAAAGATCAAACCTTAATCTTGTATTTAAATACATATATTCAATAAACACATTAACCCTCTGATTTTAAAGGCAATTGGTGACCATTTACTAAAAGTCGATGTTATTCTTTTGGCTGCAGGAAATATTATTTCTCCCATCGGAATAGAACAACTTTGCCTGTCTAAATGGCACTATCAGAGCAATTTTCTTTCCTAATTGTGCTAAAGCCCGATGTGGGCTTATTCTCAGAGCGACATGTATGCTCACCTTTCATTGAAGGGAAATCTGTGGCTCTTGACTGACCATTTCTACTCCCAAAGCATTAAACTCTAAACAGCCACCTAATGCATTCACACTCGACGCTGAGATTTTCCAGCATCGATTTATTTTTTTCACAGTTCAGCAAAACGTTTGTGAGGACCATTTTTCCCCATCCTACTTTCCTCCTAAAATATTACAAAGGACTCTCATTTTACCAAATTTATTCTCCTGTGGATATATTTCCCCTTCCCCCTCCCACCCCAGTCACTAGATTAAAAAAAAAAAAAAAAGTACTTTTAGATGAAATCAGGAGCGAGAGAATTCACTGCCAGCAACGGTATTGTAAACACATCTTGCATTCGCTCTTTCTAATTTTCCCTCGGAGTTCTTTCACTTTCTCTTTGTGTTTGAAGGAACTCTATGCTCTTCTCTGCCAGAGAAGAATTAACACCAACCCGGTTTTTCAAATGCAGACATTTACATTTCAATGTTCTTTAGGGGAAGAAAGAAATGCCGCAGTGAGGAAAGCAACACAAGGCTCCTGCCCCCCAGATGTCTGCACTTTGTGTTTCTTTTAGAGCTCTAGAATGAATAGACCCTACCCTGGGCCCAGAATGGAAATCAGAGTGCTGAAAACCAGGACACAAACTGGTATTTAGTTCGGAACTGCTGGCCTTTCCTAGCTCAGAGTGCTACCCCTTTACCAACCATTAATAGAAAGTCCTTGGCAGCAAATCTGCCCAGTCTTTGGAAAAGCCTCCGGGTCATGGGCTGGTAATGTAGCCAAGGATGCAAACAGTAAGCCGTATGAGAGGCAGATACACTTCTCCACTCTCACTTATCTCTTACTGCAAAGCTAATGGATAATCAGGGGCTTGAATTCATCATGGAAATCATAGAAATATGATATAGAAATATGGTCATGGAGTCATGTTTCTATGTGCAGATATATCTACAAATTGGAGCAAAGAAATAACCGTAGTAGTGTTTCCAGATGCATATTCAAGGGCGGGGGGACTGGGTGGCTCAGTCAGTTTAGCATCTGACTCTTGATTTCAGCTCAGGTCATGATCTCAAGGCTTTGTGGGTTTGAGCCCCACATAGGGCTCTGTGCTGAAAGTCAGGAGCCTGCTTGGATTATCTCTCTCACTCTCATTTTCTGTCCCTCCTGGACTTGTGCTGTCTCTGTGTCTCGCAAAATAAATACATACCCTTTAAAAATGCATATTTAATTTATACAGCATTTAACTTTTGCTCGAACTCACGAACCACAAGATCATGACCTGAGCTGAAGTTGGACATTTAACCCACTGACCACCCAGGCACCCAATCATGTTATAATTTGTGATGAATCAATAATCAGTTGCCAAGTGATTAGGACCAGGTAAATGCTGTTCGTGGCTGAGACACACCTTTCCTATGAAATAGTTTCTTATATTTTGAAAATTATTTCAGAGATAATTTTCTCATTTATTTCCCTTGTTGTGTAGTTTAATGTCTACTTCAGCCCCAACATTTCCCTACATATATACAATTTTCTCTACCTAAATCCAAAGCATTAGGTGTCCTGTTATGTGACCTCCTCAGAAATGTTTCCCCCGGGCCTTTGAACAACTTCAGTGTGGACTGACTATAATCTTGGGCTCTCCATTCACCATTTCTCTGCAGGATCTTTTCATCTCTAATTTGTTTGATGCCCTCTCTCCCGGATTTGTTGCTTTCTATTTTTGGTTTGGTTTCTCCATTAGGTATAGCATAGTGTCAGGAAGTTTTTTTAGAGAAAATACAGAGCAGGTCATTTTGTGATACTCTAAATACCTAAAAATTCATTTATTCTACTGTCACATTTAAGTAATAGTTTGGATATGGACATTTAGGTTGGAGAGGCATTATTGCAGGTTTTCAGGGTTGCTGATAAAAAGTGCATTTCTGGTTCTTACTTTGTTGGGGGCAGTTTTTCCCCCACTCCCCAGAAATAATAGGGTCACTGCATTACTTCTATCATTCTGCAATTTCACAATTTTATTCCTAGGTATGGTCCTAAATTCTTATTTTGAAATAAGTACCATCTATTCATTTCTAATGTGAAACAGCACAGTTTTCCTTTTAATGAATGATCTGGAAACATTTGATATTTTCTCCCTCTCTTTCTAAAGCCTTGTCTTTCTAAGGGCACCTGGGTGGCTTGGTTGTTTAAGTGTCTGACTTCGACTCAGGTCATGATCTCCTGGTTTGCAAGCTCAAGCCCCGCATGGGGCTCGGTGTTGTCAGCACAGACTCAGCTCCAGATGCTCCATTTCCCAGTCACTCGGTCCCTCCACCACTTGCTCGCTTGCTTGCTCTCTCTCTCTCTCATTTTCTCTCTCTCTCTCTCTCTCTCTCCCCCCCAAAATACAAACTAGGCTTCTCTTTCTAGCACTCAGAAAAATCACATACTACACCTCTTGTACTGATTCTCTCATTTCCTTGTCTTCTTTTTGTATTTCTATTGCTTTACTTTCTGTTATACTTTTTGAAGATTTACATAGCTTTATCTTCATGATATTATGAAATATTAGATATGAAATAACTCAAACAAAACAAATATCGTTCCCTCAGACAGATGTTTTGGTCTTCTACAATACACACATTATTCCAGTGTTTGGTGGTACCCATATGTCTGCTTGTATTTACAAATAGGACATGAAAAACCTGACTTAAGGAAGTGCTCTTCAGCAATGAAAAGGAATAAACTACTGAAATACATGGCAACATAGATCAATCCTATAAATAAACTGGGGAACCAAGAAGTTAGTCTGAGTATATATTATATGATTTCATATATATATATACACATATATATATACACACACACATATATACACATACACACACATAATATACGCACATACACATATATACATATGCATATATATGCACATTTTTTAATTTAAAAAATTGTTTTTTTTGATAGACATAGAGTATGCAAGAGTGGGGATTAGGTGCAGAGAGAGGGAGAGACAGAATCCCAGACTGAAGTCCGATGCTCAACTGATTGACCCCCCCACATTTATGTATGTTTTAATTGGGCAAACTTGATCTCTGTTGTTAGATTATCTTGGAGGAATTGGTAGTTTGGGGAGCATCAGGGGTCCTGGAAATGTGCTATTTTCTGAGCTGGGTATAACTTATCTAAATGTGTTTTCTTTTTTGATAATTCATCATATTTAACCATTTTCCATTTTTGTTTATGCTTGAAAAAATATTTTAAAATTTTCATTAGAACAATCCTTACACAATTTTTTAGTGTACTATAAGTTCTTTGTGGGAAAAGTTAAACACACTGACTCAAAAACAGAGGCCTTGGGGCGACTTGATCCTGACTCAGGTCATGATCTCATGGTTCATGGGATCAAGCCCCAAATCGGGATCTGTGCTGACAGTGAAGAGTCTACTGGGGATTCTCTCTCTCTCTCTCTCTGCCCCTCCCCACTTGTGTGCACTCTCTCTCTCAAAATAAATAAATAATTTTAAAAAAGTAAAAACAGAAGTCTTTATTGTAGGATTGGCTACCTAAGCTTACCCTATGGGAAGAAAAATCCTAATACTGCTCTCTTTCATTCTTCTCTCTTGGGCTGGTTTCTAGGACAGACTGTGGTGCATGCCCTCACTGGAAGGCAGAGCTTTACTGTATTCAGAGAGCCGTGTTCCTCCCTCAAACATGAAAGTTCTATTTTCAATATACGTGCACCTTTTTAAAAAGTCATAACATGTTTATTCAGATATCATTCAGGGCGCCTGGGTGGTTCAGTCTGTTGAGTGTCGGACTTTGGCTCAGGTCATGGTCTTGCGGTTTGTGGGTTCGAGCCCCACATTGGGCTGTGTTAACAGCCCTCTCTCTGACCCTCCCCCACTTGTACTCTCCCCAAAATTAATAAATATTTTAAAAAATATACTTCACACCATAACACTTTTTGAAGCATACAATTCAGTAGTCTCATATTATTCAACCCAATCCTTACTGCCTTAAAAAGGTAGTATTAATATCAACCCCATTTTACAGATGCTGACACTGAGGCCAGGAAAGGTTAAATGACTTCCCAAATACCTCGACTGAAAGTATAAATATAAAGTAATAAACAGCATGCTTTCAAAAAAATTTTTTAATGTTTTATTTATTTTTGATACAGAGAGAGACAAAGCATGAGAGGGGGAGGGGCAGAGAGAGAAGGAGACACAGAACCGGAAGCAGGCTCCAGGCTCTGAGCTAGCTGTCAGCACAGAGCCTGATGCGGGGCTCGAACCCACAAACGTGAGATCTGACCTGAGCCGAAGCCGGAGGCTTAACCGACTGAGCCACCCAGGCGCTCCTAAACAGCATGCTTTCAATAGGATAGACACTCAATAAGTATGAATTATCTTTTCCTTTTATTATGTAATTAAGGGAGAGTTTGGAGATTGGCATACTATACCCATCGTTATTTAACATTGACTCAATCACTGTTCAGTTCCAGGCGTATATGAAATCCTAGGTGGCGGTAATGACTGGCCATTGCCCCGCCCTCAGCAATGCTTGCAGGCGCCTGAGAAACAGACTCATAAACAAGCACAGATGTGACAAATGCTTAGATTCCACTTCTCTAGTGATGACCTTATCTGTATGCAGCACAAAGTGCAAGTTAAAGAGAGCAAGTCGGAACCAATTGTTCAGCACAAAATTATTTAAACCAAGTATTGTCTTAATCCGCATGTAGACGTATGAAAAGAGCAAAACAGTGATAGCTCACAGAGCTTCGACACTCAGCAGAGAGACACAGCATATGACGACACATGGTAAAATGAATAATATCTGGTTTCTATGGGAAATAAGAGCCCGGCGAAGAACAGATCACCTGCAGCTGGGACTAGTCTGAGACGACTGGAATGAGGGCTTGAAGGAGGACAAGAACTTAGGAGCTTAGAGGCAAAGTGGACACTCACGATAAGAATGCGTTTAATTTCACTCGCTGATCCATGTCACACTTATTTATTAGGCATATAAAATATTCCAGGCATAAAGAAATCACAAGAGGTACAAAGATGAAAAATAAGATATAATTTCCACATGAGAAGAGCTCACCATCCAACGGGAGAGAAATAATGACATGGACTAAGACCAGAGTAATGATTCTCTGCGAATGAATTCGCACATACGGGGGGTTGAAGAGGGCCCTTGATGAGAATTTGGCCCTCCAGGAGGGTCTTGCTCAGAGCAATGCAGAACAGTGGATTCGCTGTGTTACTGCTCGTGGTGCTAATGCTAATGGTTCTTTAGGGGACTCACAAATCAGCAGGGACAAGTGCCAATATAAAATAAGCAAAGTAGAAGCACAGGCAAAATGCAGGAGTGTGCTGAATGCGAGTCCGAGGAAGTCTGCTGGCGACAGAGTGACAAAGCAGAGGGATTCGGGCGGGAGCTGGCGGGGTCCCCTGAACTGCTATTGATTGATAGGTGGTGGGGTCTGCACAGCAAGCCTGCCTACAGGTAACGAGTCAGGACAGACATTTTGCTGGTGGTATGAGCGGCATTCTCTGATCAAATAAGGAGACAAGTCAATGTTGCCGGTCAAGGGGACTGAAAAGACTTCAAAGAGGAGGTGATGTGTATATTGGCCTTTGAAAGTTGGATAGGTTTCTGCGGGTGGGGAACTGGGGCAAGAAAGGTCACTTTATACAGGGCTCACAGCATGCTCAGAGGCTCAGGGGCGAGCGAGTGCTCGGCTACCTGGGGTGTTCAGGGAACAGGAGTCTTCTGGCTTTTTCAGCATATCACATGAGTGAGAAGAAACAGTGGGGTATGCTGCTTACAGAGAATTTCAGAGAACTCTAATTAGATGTGAAGGAGGGGAAAACTTTATTGCAGAAATGGTGTAAGTTTTTTTCTTAGTTTTCCATTTTTATCTATTTTCTCTTGAGGTCCAAAAAGGATTAAGCTTTATACATTTTACAAATTGAATGGACTTGATTTTTCCTTTTTTCAAAAAGAAGGGCTCACCAGTGGTGTGCTGGCTAGTTTTAAGTGTCAGCTTGAGAGGGGTGCCCAGGTAGGTGATCAAACATTATTCTGGATGTTTCTGTGAGGGTGTTTTCGAATGAGGTTAATAATTATATTAGTAGACTGATTAAAATAGACTATGCATGTACACACATGTGCGCACCTAGTATTGGTTTTGTTTCTCTGGAGAACCCTACTACAAATGCCAAGAACCTCTTCTCTGACCCACTATCCAGCCATTCTTTATCCAGTTATCAGACTTATGCTTTTAAATACCCCAGCATTTCACAAGGCACAGCCTGAGATCAATCTGTGGGGCAAGCAACACATTAGAAAGTGTTTAGAAAGTGTGACGTGCCCTCACAGCTTTCCTTAGTGGTGGTGGTGGGGGGGGGTAAATTAGTGCCTTGATTTCTTCCCAAACACATGTCCACACACATCACAGCACAGATAAAATCCCTCCGGAATGTGAATCTCTCAGATCTCAGTCCAGATCCTGCTCTATTTCCTGTCACTTATGTAATCAGAGGCAGAGACTTCATTTCAGAAACCTCAATGTATTCTTCTGTAAAATGGGAGCAATAAGAGACTTTGCTCACAGGTCCAGGTAAGATGAGGTATCCCAACACTTGTCATGTGAAAAGCACTGTAAATTCCAGTGCCTTCCCTGAGTCCTCGTCAGTGCAAGATTGTCCTTCATTCCCTCTGTGCATCTACGTCCACACCCCACAAAGAGAAATGCACAGTAATTGGAAGAAAATCCTCTTTGTAAACCTTTGGGTTGCATTTGTCTTCTGAACATGCGTCAGTTTCAGTCATTTCTTGGCTTATAGTCATTGGAAACGTTAAGAATGAACTTTCATTATCTATGACCAGATATTTAATACATAATACAGTCATCATCCAACAAATAGGTGACTGCACTCCTAAACTATTTTGCTTGCTTTTTAGTGTGTATGAAGTCATTCAGATGCTGAAATCTCAGGAAGAAGAAAGCTAAGGGATCATGCAAATCCATTCTTACCGTGGTGGGCCTGTGGTTACACACAAACACACACACACACACTCACTCATAAACATTAACAACCACCCACAAATATGTTTTATGAGCTTTCATGAAAAGCCTTCAGGGGCTTTTACAAAGTCACCTAATTAATCTTTAAATTAATCTTAGTGCAAACAAAATCCCTGTAAGCTGTTTGCCGGGTGACCTCAGAAACAAGCCAGTGTATTCGCTGCTGACAATCCATTTTGGGCTTGAAGTCTTAAAGATCCCTCTTTCCTGCCCCGACCATCCTACTGCTTGCTTCTCACGGCCCTGCGTCCTGGCGAACGTGTGCACGTGCACGTGTGCAGCAGTATTTCTTTCCTCCCTTTCAATTAAACTCTTCAGACTATAAAAATACTCTCCATCTCTTAGGTTTCAGGGTCACGGTCTATTAGAATTGGAAAGAAAGAGAGACCATTTGGCCTGAATCTGTCTGTGTAAGATGATAGAGGGGAAAATATCAGCCTTTTAGTGCTTCTGTTATAGATTGAATTGTGAACCACCCCCCCAAATGATATGTGGAAGTCCTAACCCCTGGTACCTGTGGATGTGCCCTCATTTGGAAATAGTGTCTTTGTAGGTATAATTAAGTTAAAATGAGGGGCGCTTGAGTGGCTCAGTCAGTTAAGCATCCAGCTTCGGCTCAGGTCATGATCTCACAGTTCGTGGGTTTGAGCCCCGTGTCAGGCTCTGTGCTGACAGCTAGCTCAGAGCCTGGAGCCTGCTTCAGATTCTGTATCTCTCTCTCTCTCTCTCTCTCTCTCTCTCTCTCTGGCCCTCCCCTGCTCATGCTGTCTCTCTCTGTCTCTCAAAAATAAATAAAAAAACATTAAAAACATTTTAAAAATAGTTAAAATGAGATCACATTGGAGTAAGCTATGATCTTAATCCAGTCTGATTGGTGTCCTTATAAAAGGAAGACTCCCTGTGAGGAGAGGTTAGGAGAGGTTACCTGGAGAGGACACTGTGTGAGGACACAGGTGCACAGGAGGAGCCTTGTGACGATGGCGGGGGGTTGTTGGGAGAGACTGCAGGTACCCAATGGCTCCAAGACAAGAAACGCCAAGCGTTGCTGAACACAAGCAGAGACTAACAGGGGAGAAAACAGGGCCCGGCTCACACTTGGATTTCAGACCTACAACCTCCAGAATTGTGGGAGAATAAATGTCTGTTGTTTTGAGTCACTGGTTTGCAGTACTTTGTTAAGGAAGCCCGATGAAGTGAATGCAGTCCCACAATAGAAGACAAGCAGCCACAACCTGAATCCTCCGCTGGTTTTCTGGGTTGATAAAGCGTGAAGTGAGAGCAGCAGAATGTCTTTGTAAGAGGGATTTAACAACAGTTACCTGATAGGACAGGAGATTGCGGGTTGCTAGGCACAATATGAGAAAATGTCAATTGCTGATATCAGAAAATAGGAGGGATGATTGGAATCATGATAGATTCCATCTAATATCCCTATGCCCGCTTTTCCTTAATGCCACCACAGTGCGCTCCATTCAATTCCATGAAAGGGAAAGAGAAAGCATCTTAATTGCTGTACACATGACTTGGCACTCCTTTGGAAGGGCAGAAAATGTAAAAACCTTAAAGCTGAACATACCCTACATATAATACATTCCAGAAGCCAATAAGGCAATAGGTTGCCTGTAGGTGCTCTATCCAAACTCCTGTACTTTGGGCAAGTTGCTTAAATCTTCTAAACTTCACTGTTCTCATCTATAATATGTGCTTCTATGTTGAGAATAGCTTCTATAATTTTATAGTGAATGTGGTGAGGCAATGTCTTCAGAGTGGTAGTTCAAGTCCTCGTCCATAGCACTCTAAGTATATGATGTGCTAAGAGGAGCAGGAGCGGAAGAGGAGGAAACAGGCATGGGGATGGGGAGGGAGGTGGTTGTCCGGGCGAAGGGAAAAAGAAGAGGTCCATGAAGAGCTTTGTTCAAATTACAAATGAGCATTTTAAATGTGTTTATAATCCCATCCGTATTCCCTTCCCTGTAGAGAGGCAAGTGTATTATGACTTTTTAGAGGTGGATTTCTTTCAGCATTCAGCATTAAGCTCACGGTTTTAAAAAGTAATTGGTTCAGTCCCTCACTCTTTCTGGAAGTGCACTCTCAGAGCCCACTAAGAGTCATCATCACTATCATCGACAGAACTTTAAACTTTAAAATGTGATTTCACACATGGTAATCTGTTTGATTATTCAACAGCCAGCAAGGGCTGGGCATGAAAATGCATGTTATGCACATTACAGATGAAGACACCAAGGCTTGGAGACAGCAGGACTTCCCCGATGTCACAACCTGGGGTGTACTTCAGTACGGTGCTCCCCACCCCCACCCAGAGCTTCTGCACCCACCTGGGAAGGTGTCCTCTCTTCCAATTTTCCCTGCTTAATATCTACTCATTATTCAAAATTGAGTGAAAGCATTTCTTCTGGGAGGACTTAACACAGAGATGTTCTGTGGTACCTTTGAGATGGCTTAACTCTCTTCCATCATGGTTAGTACTACACTTAAATAAAGCTTTCCCTTCCTGGTCAGATTATCCCTCCCTTGACCATGATCTCTTTGAGCAGAAGTAACATGGCAGCAGAATGTAAGAGAAAGGAGTGGGGATACTCTGCACAAGGCAGAAGGTGGTGTGGAATTGCACACAAAGCACAGAGCTGGCAGAGGCTTATGTTTACTGTCATTCTTGACTTCTTCCTCCATTCCTTAGGTTAGCCATCATGTCTGAATACTTTCTACATGTGTCTAATGTCTTTGATACAGCTGTACTTTCTTTCTGCTCATGGACTTGCTTAGAGAAATTGATGAGAGATGTTACTCTTTATTGAAGCAAGTTTTTTTCACCAAATCTTGGTGAGAAAGCAACAATAGAATTCATTTGGATGGTGATGTTAAAAATAACCCAAGTTCCGTCACATCTGTTGTCACTTTACCCTTACTGCAGCTTGTGCCCTGGGAGTGAAGCCCAGCCAGACCACAAGGGCTAATCCAGAGAGAGGATTAATGAGAATGACAATTTAGACTCAACCAAGAATGTTTTCTTATTCTTGTTTCTTATTTTTCTATTGAGCCAGCAAACAAATGAAACAAAAGTTACTCTTGAGATCAAGGGTACTTGGTTTAGCTGTGATCAGTCTTTCAATCAGAGTTTCAGTTCTTCTGGTCTCAAAGGGGTAGCCCCAAGTCGACTTGTTTTCAGCAGTCCTCATGATAAGGTTGGAGGATCCTAGAAATGCTGCCTGGAGGTGCAGAAAGGGCTCCTTGTCCCTCTTCTGGGGTTCACTCTAGTTACAAATAAACTAAAAAGTAAAAATAAAATAGTGTACTCTGATTTCATATTTTACATGCTATTTGTTATTCCCTCAGTGTGTCTACTTAAATTTTTCTTCTAACCGGCTGAATCTTAGACACCATGTCGTACATCCTCTTTTAGTGCATTTTCAACAAGAGCTGACCAAATGTGTCATAAAAACAAAGGTTTCTTGCCTCCCCCCATTAGTTGTCTTGTCATATACTCTGTAGATCTTCTGTTCTCTTCCCATTGATCCTAGTTTAGATGCACCTTGTACCTCCAGTTACTTTTCAGCAACAAGAACAAGTCTCATTTTGGAAATAAAGACACTGCAGATGCAGTAAAATCCAAAAGGTACAAAGAAGCCAAAAACAAGAGTGCCAATACATGTATGAAAAAATAATTAAAGAAAGTTGCTAGTATCCAAGCAGGTGCAAGTCAAAGTAACAATACCATAACTCTTCACATGTAAAAAGCTGGTAAAAATGTTAAAGTTCTGTCATGGAGTCAGGCATGCCACAAAGCGATCTCCTCATATATTTTGATGCAAATGTGAATTGTTACAAAGTTTTTAGAAACGGTCTGGCAACATCCGTGGAAACCTAAAATTAAACTTTTTTTTTTTGACTCCTGGGAATCTGTTCCACAAAATGAAAAGGCAAACATGTGAGTATACATTGTTATTAGAACATTGGTTTGTGGAAAGAAACATTAAAAAACTGGTGAAAGTCCATCAAGTGGAGATTGTTAGAATAAACCATACTGCAGTCACCACAGCAGTCTTGAATAGCATGTCATCCTTAAACAAAATACAAGAAAGTGTATAAAGTAGGACCCCACTACAAAATACAAGCAAGAAACAATGATCTTATGAACTTCAATGTATGGTCAAATATCGAGGTATATTTATGTTTATGAATTATATACAATTATATTTTTATGTTCTGTTATATATAAATAAATATTTCTTTATAGTCTATATATTGGTTTGTCGACATGAATTATGAATTATCTGGTTTGCGGTGAAAGGCAAGTTTGGTGTTGGGAAGACAGAAAGTGGGGGGAGAGGTTCAAGCAAAGTAAAAACTAAAATATAAAATGATAATAATAGCAGTGTGTCTATTATGAGCACACTAGTGCCTGTGTGCAATTATACATGAGTATGTGCACAGTTAAATTAGAGACAAATGCAGGTATGTATAGATAACTAGACCTGGTAAGTTTGACCATTTCCAAAATTTTGGGACACCAAGAAAAATCAGTAAAGCAAGTTCTACTTTGTATTTTTTAATAATCCACTTAAAGGAATGATTTTCTATGTAAAAGTTTGTTATGTTCCAGAAGGGACCACAATCAAGAGGGCAAGGTTGACAGCTCATATCTTCCCTAATAGCTCTAAGATTTTCTGGTCCAGTCTAGTGCCCAGAGAGCTGCCTTTTTTTCCCCTGTCTGGTCCCTGAAGATTAATGGCTTTGTCAGAATTACCATTTTCTCAAAGTACCTGAAGTGCTTCATGCTGTATTAAGGAGAGCTCTTAAAAGTTCTGAGCTTTAAAAGAATGTTTACCCATAAAAGAACACATAAATGTATCAGAAATTCTAAAATTTCAAAGGTTAACTGTGGAATTATTAAGCCTTTGCTTTGCATCTGGAAATTTATGCTCTATTGCTCAGATATCTAACCTGAATAAAGATTCCAGAAATTCCAGGAATTGTGATTATCAACTAATATATGAGTTTGTATCATACAAACTATTCTATAATAACCTTTATTTATTTTTAAATGTTTTTTTTTGAGAGAGAATGAGAGACAGACGGACAGACAGACAGTACGAGCAGGGGAGGAGCAGAGAGACAGAAAGACACAGAATCCAAAGCAGGCTCTGACTGTCAGCACAGAGCCCAAAGTGGCGCTCCAACCCATGAACTACAAATTCATGACCTGAGCCAAAGTTGGACTCCTAACCAACTGAGCCACCCAGGCACCCCTATTTCTTAAACAACAAAAGTACATGCATTGTAGAATATATCTATCAGAGACTGATGCTTATCTGTCACTGTTTCTCCTCATAGAAAGATAGTTTCTGACATATCACTAATATTTCATTCTTTAATGGGACCAGAAAACCTTTTTAGTATCTTGTATCATCACTAATCCATTTGATTTAGTGTCTTAGAGAAACACCTTTGTACTTGTCTTTGTCTTTCAAATACTGAAGAAATTCTGGGAAATAAGACATACTTCCTTCAGAGCACCCGGATACAATAAACATTACAGCATGTCTGACAACCATCCAGTTTCAGAGCTCAGGATACTTACAGTTCAGGGTTAACCCTGGATGGATATACACATCAGTGTCAGTCATGTGACACCACTGAACTGCATCAGCCCCAGGTGGGAGACCCTTTCCCAAGTATTTTCTATTAATATCAAGTTCATTTTATTTCATTGAATTTTTACTCTTGAAGATGAGAGAGGAAGCGGGACTTATTCAATTAATATCAGAAGGAAACAAGAAAAGAATATTTCTTGAAACTTTTTCCACAACAAAGCATCAGATATATGTATGTAAATTGACAAATTCATTGTCACTCTCTGTTTTCTGCAAATGTGGCATGACTCACCTGAGAAGGAAGGGAATCCCACAATTTGCAACAACAATGGATGGACCTTGAGTGCATTATGCTTAATTAAGTAAAATAAGTCAGACGGGAAAAGACAAATACTGTTTTCTCACACATATGTGAGATCTAGTCATGCAATAAAGTTGAACTCGTAGAAGCAGAGAGTAGAACTGGTGGTTGCCAAGGGCTGGGAGAGGCAAGGGGAACTGGAGATGTGTTGGCCAATGGTGCTAACTTCCAGGGAGAAGATGAATGAATGTGGAAGATAATGCACAGTGGTGTGACTATAGTCAATAATACTGCACTATATACTCTGAAGTTGCAATGAGTAGGTCTTCAATCTTCTTGCCAAGACAAAAAAAGAAATGATAATTATGGAAATTGATGGATGTGTTAGTTAACCCTAAGTAGACAATCATATTGCAGTATATAAGTGTATCAAATCAACGGTTGTCCCTCTTAAACGTATGCAATATTAAATGCCAATCATATCTCAATACAGCATGGGGGTGGGAGGGTGGTAAAGCAGAAGTGCTAAGCAAAAAAAAAAAAAAGATAGGGCAGCAATAGTATTGGCCACCATTTATCGGGGCAACCACAGTACTGCTTAAGGTTATATTATTTTCCTTCTCACACCTCATAGCAGTGCTGTGCCACATACCACCATTTTCAGAATATGAAACTCATTTTGCCTGGAGAAAAGGAAGTTCCCAAATGAAGCAGTATGACCCCTGGTTTTAGAGTAATGGAACCAGGAGAAATCGGGGTTTACTCTAGAAAGTAATTGGATTCTCCTCCTTGGTGCAACACGAGTTCCCAGTGCCACACATCACTCTGGGTCACCTCTTAAAATCTTTCCATTTTCAAGGACAACAGAAGAAAGCAGAAATTGTTCCTTCCCAAGCCAAACTGCAAAGTCAACTACAAAGAATAGGTCAGGACTATGGATTACTTATACCTTATGTGTGCCAGTGTCTACTAGTCACCTTGTATGGCTTATGCACACCCAACTTTGTATTCCAGAATCAAAACTGTATTCTACCTAGATCTGTTAGAGACCATGGTTTGCATGGGTTATACCTTAAGTTTCTCTGCAAGAACGTAAACTCCGCATGGACAGGAACTTCTTAGCACATCACAGCACTCACTAAATATGTGGAGGATGACTGAGTAAATAAATGAACACCTCCCTTGAGTGGGGAGCCCTTGTCTGGTTCACATCTGTATCTCACTTCCTCTGTCTTTGACTCACATTCTTGCTGTTGGTGTGGCACATGGAAAATTAAGGCAGACATAGCGGCTACATGAGAAATGACCTAAAATTGCTATACTCAGGGGGAGTACATTCAAGTATCATGATGATGATGCTCTTGTCACAGTGCTGAGAAGAAGAAAGAGGAATAGATATATTTGCATCTCATCACAATCTGAAAGTTACTTTTCCCTCAAAAGGGCAAATTCAGCATAACATTATTTCCAGCACAGTGTATCACAGAACATATGGCCCATTCAACAGGAAACAATACTTAAATAATGATTTTGTTGTTGTTGTTATTCTCTACCTAAAAGGAACTGACTGAGTAGCTGCATAAATGGTGACCACATTTTTTTTCTAACTATAGCTATAAAGATCTAATTTCAGTAAGAAATTCTATTGTGTTCTATTTCCTGGGTGTCAAAGAATTTACAATGCTTTATACTCATCATTTTCTGTAAGCCTCATGGCAACCTTCTGATATGGGTAACTTATAGAATGCCTTTCCAACAGACATGTCTAGAGGATGAACATTCTCCACAAAGCAAATGTTTATGAGACTTATTTTTTTTTACTTTTACTGTTACTTTGTTAGCACTGTTGTGACCTGCAGGAAGCGATATATGTGAACTTCCCAGCAATGCCAAGGAGCAGGTGACTACACAAGATGGGGAGTTCACCACAGCCAGCTCTCCAGACCCGCCACAGCCCGCTATGTGTGAGGACCACCGACTGAGTAAGTCTCTGTGGAACGGGGATTGCATTCTCTTTTGGATATCTATGATCAAATGAACAAAACTGTGCTTTTTATTAGCCAAGGAAATAATATTTTACTGTAGCTTTGTTTCAGTTTCTGTTTGTGTGGTTTTTTTTTCCTCTGATGGCCTCTGAATCATAACATCTTGGTTTCTTCTATAGGTAGGAGCCATTACTAATAATTCCATTTTGCAATTAAGAAGATAGAATTACAAAAAAGAGGTTAAATATCTTACTCAAAGCTACATAATTAGTAAATCAAGGCCAGGATATGGAACAACTATAGATTCACTGGAGAGATTAAAGATAAATATTATTTTTAATGCTTATTTATTTGAGAGAGAGAAAGAGAGAGAGAGAGAGAGAGAGAGAGAGAGACAGAGAGAGAGAGAGACAGAGAGAGAGTTGGAGAGGGGCAGAGGAAAAAACAGAGAGAATCCCACCCAGGCTCTGCACCTTCATTGCAGAGACCAACATGATGCTCAATCCCACAAACTGTGAGATCATGACCTGAGCCAAAATCAAGAGTCAGACACTTAACCAACTGAGCCACCCAGGTGTCCCAAAGACAAATGTTACTTTATCTGACCAAAGAAGAATACAAACTATTATTTTAAGGAAATCTGACCAAATATTTTCAACACTCCCTTCTGACGATGGGTTGTATATACCGCCAAATCTGTACTGTGTGGTGTATAAGCATTTGAGTATATCTTCATGGTGTAAAACAAAACAAAACCAACAAACACACAAAAAAAGAGCATAACTACTCTACTCATTGAGTGTCCTTTGAAGATTCACGTTTTCCCCAGAATTTCAGAGTGTGATCTTATTTGGAAAGAGTCATTGCAGATATAATTAAGATGTAAGTTAAGATGAAGTCATACTGGAGTAGAATGGGTTCTTAATCCAATGTGATATATGTCCTGAAAAGAAAGGAAAAGAGAGATACATGGGAAAATACCACATCCAAACAGGCAGAGATTGTAAATAAAAAAAATAAATTTAGGGGCACCTGGGTGACTCAGTTAAATATCCAACTCTTGATTTGATCTCACTGCTCATGAGTTCAAGCCCTGCATCGGTGTGTTACACTGTCAGTGTGGAGCCTGCTTGGACTCTCTTTCTCTCTCTATCTTTCCCCTGCTTTTTCTTGCTCACTCTCTCTCTCAAAAAAAAAAAAGACAGAGATTGGAGCAATGTGTCTATAAGCCAAAGTATGTCAAGGATTGGCAGTGACCCTCAGAAGCTAGGAGAGAAGCATAGAACAGATTCTCCATCAGAGCCTCCAGTAGGAGGCAAGCCTGCTAACATCCTAATTTAGCTTCCAGATCTGTAAGAGAATAAATTTTTATTTTTTAAGCCTCTCAATTTGTGTTACTCTGTTATGGCAACCCTAGGAAACCTATGTGAAAATTTTATCCATATGAATACCTGCACACAATATAAAAAAATTAGCTATTGAGCCACAAAAAGATATGAATAGATACACACTGCTGAGTGAAAGAAGCCAATCTGTGTGAAAAAAGCTACCTACTGCATGATTCCAATGATAAGACCTAGAAAAGACAAACTCTGGAAATGAGCATGTTCAGCTTGATATAGATATGTGAACATACACACGTTAGTATACATACATGCCTTTCCTTGCTCTGCTCATTGAGAGGCATAAAAACAATAACATTTCAGTAGTAATGAACATACCTAGGGACCAGATCTTCCTTTCTAATTCCATTCTCCAATAAGAGGAACCAAGGCTCTTTGGAGAAATGACTGATTCTAAAACTAGGTCACGGAAGGGGCTCCTGGATGGCCCAGTTGGTTAAGTATCTGAGGCTGATTTCTGCTCAGGTCATGATCTCATGGTTCATAGGATCAAGCCTCTCATTGGCCACTATGCTGACAGCTCAGAGCCTGCTTTGGATTCTCTCTCTCCCTCACTCTCTGCCCCTTACCCTGATCTCTCTTTCTCTCTCTCTCAAAATAAATAAATAACCATTAAAAAAAAAGACTAGTGCAGGAAATATACAAGATGAGGCTAGAGCATTTTATAGTGCCAAAAATTAAGAAAGCATGCATGCACACACACACACACACACACATGCACACACACACACACACATAGCCAGCAATGATCAGAATATGTAAAAGGAAGACAAAAAGCAACTGAAAGCGTTCCCCAAAGCCAATGTGGATGAATTTGAACAGTACAGTAAATCAACTAGTGTTGGATTATGAACTAAAGTGTAAAATATAAATCTGTGAGTCTATTCTAATATAAATAGGCAATAAAGAAACAAGTAAATGTGGAGAAGAGATGAGTCTCATATGCAGAAGAATTCTAAATTTAGCAACTCCTAAGTTTGTTAATCAATGTATGATATTATGGTTAGAGTGCCAAGTGATTATTTTTATAGAACTTTAGGTCACATAGTGGCTGCTTTTTTTTTTTAAATGCTTTTTTATTTTAAGAGAGAGCAAGCACAAGGGAGGAGGAGGAGGAGAGAGAAAGAGAGAGAGAGAGAGAGAGAGAATCCCAAGCAGGCTCCATACTGCCAGCACAAAGCCTGATGTGGAACTCGAATTCACGAACTGTGAGATCATGACCTGAGCTGAAATCAGGAGTTAGACACTTAACCAACTGAGCCACCCAGGGGCCACCATACAGTCACTTCTTAAGTAAGGTTGCTTGCTCATAGGTTATTAAGTTTTTCTCTGATTAACTTTACACCAACTCTGTACATGCATTTAATACATATTTCGTGAAAAAGTGATTGGCTGAATGAATGAATGAATGAATGAATCCCTCCGTATAGTACACATAATATAAATTATGATATTGAATTTATAAATAAGAAATGATATTTCTGCTCTGGAGGAAAGAAAATTTAAACAAAGGTCCTAAGTAGTAGAAATAAAGGTGATTGGAAAAATAAAGATTTTGAAAACTATGTGTTTTAGAATAAAGAGACCTTGCAAAAATCCATAACACCAGTGAGCTTAAGTTTCTCCTTCCATGAAAGGAGAAAATAATTGTTACCCTGCCAAACTCATAGAGCTACCAGGAAGATCAAATATACTTGTGGATGTGGATGTGACTTGTAAAGTGAATACACTGTGGAAAGTTATAACTATTTGAGAGTGTTGAAATGGAAGAAAATGCTTGAGTGTGAATAAGGGCAGCACAGAGATTAAACAGGCCAAAAATATGTTAAAATCTATATTAAATAAATATCACACAAATGAACACACACACACGTACCTATGAAATCTGTTGGGTCCATAGTAGCTTCTCACAGGATTCTCACTGGTGGTGTGGAGGCTGTCAGAGTTGTTGGACTTGAGACATTGTGCCTGACACCCCTACTGAAGTAAGTCGCCCTGTGAGGACACAGGAAGAGCAGCAGGACTCCAGAATATCCCAACAGAATTGTGGATACGTGACCCTGTTGGACCTCCCCTCCATTTTCCATCTCACTGGTATTTTCCTTCAAGGAGAAAGAAAACACTTCTCACTGTAGAGGCAGATCATGAGAAAAAGTGAAGCATTTTTAACATGGACTGTTAATGAAAATGGTAGGGTTGGGAGGGCATAGGATTTAGGGAAAGGGTGGTGTGTGAAAAACGATGGGTATGTTCTAGGAGTGGCAAAACAGGGAACCCTTGAGTGATGGTGGACATCTTTTTTCTTATAAATCAGGCTTACCATACTTTGTGGTTTAGTAGTTTTTGTGAGCTACTTTATCTTTACAAATATTCTAGGGTGCAAAAAAATACTGCCATTCAGGGTATTCTGGCAAAGGGAATATCTTCAGTTTTGATAGAAAAGCAATAGTAAACACAATAATCATAACAATAAAACATGGTGTTACCATTTACGAAATGCTACTCAGTTCCAAAACACTCTACAAGGGACTTGACTTACTCAATGCCACTCCTTGTGACAGGGTAAGGTAAGTATCCAAATTACTGTTTGAAGATAAAGAAATTAAGATTTGGAAAGACTACATAGAGCATGCCCAAGGTCACAGAGTTAGTAAGTGATAGAGTCAAGCATTCTTCCTTTATACCACGCTGCCTCAAACGCATTTTGAGAAGGTTGGTCAGCCATTTATTTTAAGGTTACACACCAATCTCATATGCTCAACTTTCGCATGGTCATACAGAGAGAATAAATGCTTGTAGAGCACTTCCTATGTTCTCCACACATTGCAGCTCTGTTTCATTTGATCACAGACATAGGGTTGCTGAGGATAGGATGCCTTCTAGCAACATGCTTTGTCTTCCAGAACGTACGCTTCTGGGTAGGAGGCATTTTGTGTTTAGCTTTTGTCAACAGCTGACTTCCATCATGTGAACATTCTACTCTACTCCTGCTCACTGCAGAGGGGAGTCACTGAATTTCATCTTCATTGACTAAACCTCACCAGCATATCCTCAGCTATCTCTCTCTGGGGGTTTCTGTGACATTTTGCATCCATTGTGTTTCTTCTCTGTGCATGAAGAATTCCATCCAAGTAATTGGCTGTTTAACATAACCTTTTACTATCTTCATTTGTTAACAAACGTATGTGTGCTTGAGCCAACGTGTTGCATAATTATGTGATAAGTACCTCTTGCTGTGTGCACACACTGCTCCCGCATGACCAGCGTATTCCTGTCTCACACAGGAATATTAAAAATACACAGGGGCACCAGGGAAGCTCAGTTGTTTGAGCCTCAGACTCTTGATTTCAGCTCAGGTCATGATCTCGAGGTTCGGTTTGTGAAACTGAGCCCCAGGTTGGACTCTGCACTGATGATACGGAGCCTGCTTAGGATTCTCTCTGCCCCTCTGTCTCTGCCCCTCCCCAACTCATCCATGAGCACTCTTTCTCTCTCAAAATAAATAAATAGACATTGAAAATAAAAGAATACACAATTACATTCTGTGTCAGAATGAGCTGGAGAACATTCCTCATTGGAGAAATGGCTATTTCTCAGTATGCATGTCAGTGCTGAGATCTTAATTACACTAATAGCTTTAAATTATAACTTTGTGTACTGCACACTCAGTTCGTTGGCATGCTCTGAATGACTTATTTCTCTGTAACATTCACTGTCAGGAATCTAAGTTTGTAATTCAGAAGCTGTAGCAGGTGGTGCTGTTGGATTGTGAAACAGTATGGTGGATACCAAGAAAAAAAGAATTCTATTGTGTCGTCCACATATGAGTTTTGTTCCTGATTTCTTGCTGAGGGCTTCTAAATCCTGGAGACACCTACTATAAAAATGACAGTTGACACTTGCTATTATTTCATTAAATGTATATATTCTATTATTGTAAGTGACAAAAGAGAGTTGTGTATAATTATACATGCATGCATCTGGCATTTTTACAAACATCAACCACTGACTGAAGTACACACACACACACACACACACACACACACACACATATCAAAGGGTTATTGTTTCTGCAGGTCTTGGGACAAGGTAATTGAATTCGGGTCTATTTGGACTGCCAAGTGCTGACTGTGGCTACTAATTTGAACTTGCTTGTCTTGGTCTTGGAGCCACACAGGACAAGCCCATATCCTGCATTCTCTACTGGAATTCATCTTGACACCTAACTCATCAAGTGATGCTGGCCCTCACTCCACCTAATACACACAGGATTGCCATTAAGGTGAAAGAAAAGGGTGACTGTAAAAAGGTAATATTACTTTTAAACGTATTAGACACATGTGCAGAGGATAATGCAGAAATGGAAAAGAACATGTGGATTTCAGGATCATGGACTTTCCTATATGCTCTTGGGGAGATTGGAGATGTGGGTGGAACAGTGACCACATCAGATCCTATAAAACCTCCAGGTACGTGACGGAACAAAGTAGCTTACTCATACAAGAATCACTCCTCAAACCAGACAACTCTTTAGAAAGCCCTCTCTGACTACCCTAGACTTCCTTGGCCTCCTTAAAACTGTTGTTTTTTAATGTTTATTTATTTTTGAGAGAGAGAGCGAGAGAGAGGGAGGAGCAGAGAGAGAGGGAGACAGAATCTGAAGCAGGCTCCAGGCTCTGAGCTGTCAGCACAGAGCCCAAGTCAGGGCTCGAAATCACTCATGAACCAGGAGATCATGACTGAGCTGAAGTTGGATGCTTAACTGACTGAGCCAGCCAGGCACCCCTTCTTGACCTCTTTAACTTGCTCTCATTATCCCCACCACCAAATTCTCACAGTATTTTGTCTGATTGCTACACAGCCTAATATTTCATTAAGGACTTCAGTTATCAGCATCGCTTTATTTTCCCCTAACTCTCTCCTATAGACTCCTCAGTAGCACAAAGATTATGTCTTGCCTTTTTGTTCTTTGTGCAGTATGGTAACTCAGAACAGGTCATAATGTGGTACCATTTGATCAAACAATTACTTTTTACCTCTTAGACCATCTATCATCTCAGATTTATTCCTAAATCTGATGTTGACTGAAATCTATGAAATAAGGATGCAAAGTTCCTCCTCTTTGAATTTCTCTGTTCGTAATTATACATCTGTTTGTTTGTTTGTTTTAGCTCTGAACATTTCTTACCATTTATTTCCTATATTATTATTGATAAACTGTTTCTTCCCTCTTTTTGACTCTGGGTGAAAATTTTTAAGTTCAGATTGAAATCATCACAAATTCTGAGAAAAGAGGATTTTTTTAATCCTCAGAGGTGCTGTTATTATTTTAATGCATAATTATAATTACAGCACTGCTCATTGGGATAATTTTCCAATACCCCCAAACTACATTTTCTATAAGAATGTTTTGTTGTTAATGTACCATAGATTCCTGGGAAGAACTAAGCTATTAATTTGGTATATTTAGGTTTCTTACCAGCTGGAAGAATTAGTTTCTGATACATTTAGAGTGTATTTAATAGCTCATTGATGCTTAGCTGAATTTTAAACTGGAATTGTTTTAAAATTCTGAGTCACAGAGAAGACAGGGGAAAAAATGGAAAGTCTGAATTCCCATACATTATTTATTTCTGGCTTCTTTTAAATATTATTATTTCAAATATGAATGGATTCAGAATGAGAGCACTAAGATTAAGGTATAAGGGGATATGAGCTCTACCCTGGGTACCACAGATATAGAATAGAATGTAGGATATAAAATAGATCTCATAGATATACTCTGAAACTTTGACAAGTCAATCCTCTGGTGCTCAGTGTGAATCCATGTGTGATAAGGAACAAGGAAAATCCATCCATTTGCTTTCATTCTTTCTCCTAATTTTCCCTTCTCTTCCTATATATTATTCCCTTTCTTCCTCCTGTAACAAGTGCGTCAATGATAACTCATAAAATACAACAAAACACAACTTCACTTCATCTCCCATCATTAGTTTAACTCGAGTTACCTGGGAATAATTTCTCCCCATTCCAAGACAAAAATTTGAGTAGATCCACATACAAGTTTTTCAGGTTCATTCTTCTGTAATGACACAATCCTACAGTCATTTTTCAGACAAGGAAAACACAATTTTTAATATTTTCAACCAGTATTTGGATAAAATGAATGCTTCACTCGAATGTTCATTCCAGAATGTCACCCCGTCTCTTGTGGCTCCTGGTTCCCTGCAGCCTGCCTTTGCAGAGCGTGACCTATTCTCTCCTCTCCACCCCCCACTTGTCCCTTAGGGTCACTATTAGAAGAGTTTTTTTGGCGAAAAATTCTGGATCAGCCTCATGCTTCTTACTTGATCTACCCCTGCTTCATTTCTGTCTTTTGTTACTTTGTTGGCCTCTCCTGAGATGAGAAGGGTGATTAAGCAGACCATGTCAACTGATTTGGTTACACTTTCTGCCTTTGGCTTTGTTGCTGCCTGACTTGATTCTGTAGCATTTCATGTCACCGTGTCCCACAGAACCCTATAGTTCTGAAGTTAAAACTCTGCTCTATCAGTTTCTCCTCACATTTCATTTCTCAGAACTATAGAGAGGACGATAAACCCTGTTTCAAAGATTGGCTGTGGTAATCATGCCTGCTTGCTACCCACATGGCTCAGCTGGGAAATCCACCTCAGCTTAGCAAGCTCCAAGGGGTCATGTCTCATCCACTACCCAAGGTGACAGGGTCCAGTCTCATATAATCTTGGTTTTTGACAAGTTGTTGCCAAGGCAGTGAGCCTTCTGACCAAGAATCCCATGTACACCCTTCACACAGAGAAGTGTTTGGAAGGGTGTTCCTCCCTCCATAGACCAGAGATTACCTAGCCCAGTAATAGTGAGTAAGGGTGGTCCTGAATAAGCTTGAACTCTCTCTCTGGAAGCTTCCCTTGTTTTGAATTAAATGACTAATAATAATGACAACCAATTAACTGGGTTATACCACTTGTTGCAGACCTTTCTACTGAAAGGGGAATTTCTGGGGATTGTTTTGACTGACAGTCAGAAGGCTTCCCAGACACCAAACCTCCTCTCTTCCCCAGGTCCTGGTCTCCATGACACCATTGTTCCCTCTTCTACTGGCCCCTTTATCCCAGCTCTTTCCTGTAACATAAAGAATTTGGGCCTCTTTCTCACTTCCTGCCAGAAGGAGGCCATATTTTGTGTCTTCTCACATGGATCGGAGTAGCAGAAAGTATTTTTTGTTGAAGATTAAAAGTATGTTCTCTCAGAAGAAAATCTATTCTCATTTACATGTACTTTAGTTTAATAATAGTGGTTAATCAACTTTAAACCCCTGTGCTTGAAATTAAAAAGACAATAGGAAGAGGAAGTACATTCATTTCAGTAAAATGTAGAAAACGAAGATAAAATCATGTTTTCCCAATGACTTAAATCATCTTTATCAGGCTCACGACAGGAGGATTTAATTTGAAAAGATAACATGCATTGACTGAGTAGTGGATCTTTGGGTATTTGACAAAGGAATGAGGTCACGAGGAAGCTTATCTTTCACAGGGGTTAATTCTCAAGTGGAGAGATTTGTAGACTGAAGCTCAGTGTTTGTGTCATTATCACTGGTTTTATTTCCTTTTCAAAAGACACTGTTCAGCGTAAGTAAAAATATGAGTTAAAATCATAAAATAGAGGCATAACTTCTTGACAAAGTCATTGAAATTTTGGTAAATATTAGTATAGTTCAACCTACTGTACAAGAGATTTACATTTGTTTTAATTCCAGCATTTCCTCTAAATGAATTTAACTATTCAAATTAGTGGGAAAATAAGCATAATTTTTATTTTCTTCTTGGCACATTTTGATCATTTTTTAAATTGTGCTGGGAAGAAGCACACCTTGCTTTTTTTGAAAGAAAAATGTAAACTGTTCTTTAAGTGGTTATGACTGTGAGTGTGTGTGTGTGTGTGTGTACGTGTGCAAGAACACAGGGCAGAGAAGGTTCAGTCATTCCTTTCCAACCAACAAAGAGCACCCAAATGTAGTATCCCAAAATATACATCTCCCCCTAAGAAATAATAAGAGGATTAAAACAGTGGTAATAATCTTCACAAGCAAGAACATTTTGTTGTTCAAATTATGTCTCATATCTAGCCTTCATTTTGCTCAGTTGAAAGAGGAGACCTTTGGGCACCTGGGTGGTTCAGTTGGTTGAGTGTCTGACTTTGACTCAGGTCATGATCTCACATCATGAGTCTGAGCTCCTCCTTGTTGAGCTCTGTGCTGACAGATCAGAGCCTGGAGCCTGCTTCAGATTCTGTGTCTCCCTCTCTCTCTGCCCCTCCCCTGATCACTCTCTTTCTTTCTCTCAAAATAAATAAAACATTAAAAACAAATCTTTAATGAGATTTTTGGGTAAAGCAGACCAGGTTTTCACCAGGCTGTGAGACATTAATGATCTGCCATGATCTGTCACTAAGTTTACCACAGAAGTTTCTGTTTGTTGTCTGTTTGTTTGCCTGATTCCCATGTATATTGGTGTGGGGTACTTGGTGGGCGGCAGAAAATTATCAGCACATAAGCACAGGTCTGCCCTATGCTCTTAACCTATAGCCAGTTGTCTTACACTCATCTCATGGTCATTAACAGAAGAACTGTGAACACAATTCTATGGTTTGTCAAATCAATGAAAATTTATGCTTGTGGCTTAGATCATGTGTTTGTATATTGTGGAAAAAATATAAATTCAGTGTTTCTAAGAAGTTTTAATTTAAGGGAATCTATTAATTTGGTTCTATATTTTAGTCCTCATTATATGCACTGTGGAGCTCATTACATGAATTGTTTATAATGCCAAGGAGAAAATATTGAAATGTGTACCTCAAGTTTGAGTCTTTGGACTAGATGATTTCAAATGCCCAGTGTAGACGCCTTGTCAGCACATTCCAGAGTTTGGAGTTCATGTCTTCTCTTCCCCACGTTTCATAGCAGGCTGATAATGCCATCACATTTAGAAAATGGATATCCAGGAGGTGAAACAACAAGCAATATCTATGTTATATCGAACCTTGGAGAGAAGCAAAGCATTATATTGGATGAGCTGTGAACATCCAGTAAATATGGACTATGGTAAACTGGAATGGAACTGTCATGAAAAGTCACATGCATCAATGCCAGATGCTTACTACTGTGAAGCTGCAGTAGGCATCTCTGCAGGAGGCTGGGGAAGCAAGGGGAAGACTGATGCCCGGGGTGTTCAGAGAGTCGTGGCTTTGCCTTCTGCCAGCAACACTGTCTGGAATGAGTTACTGTGTGTCTCCAAGCCGCTATGTTCTGGTCTTCCCAGGAGGGTTTTCAGTACCGGCTCTGCAAGGTTACCATGAGGCTTAGGGAGACGGAAAACATCTGCTCAAAGTCAACGCTCAAAATATGTTAGTCCTTTGTCGTTATTGTCAGCTAGTATCCACACCTGTTTATGCCTGCTTGGAGGGGGTCTGCATTTCCCATCTTCTCCCATCCTTTCCTCACTAAACAAGGACATCACGGCTCTCTAACACAGGCAGAATATTCAGAGATTTGGAAAAGGTGATGTCCTATGAGACCAATCTCCCCAGGGTGCCCCCTCCATCCCTCTATCCCTGCCACAGGATGTGGCATTGTCATTTATCCTTCACCCCTACAAGGCAGGATTGACACTTTGTACTCTGGGTTATGGGGAAGAAAAGCACTCCATGTAAGCATCAAGGCCAATTTTACTTTTGTTCAATTCTCACATGCCTCTCTTTGCAAACAAGAATCCTGCAGGACATCTTGTTACTCACTGGGATAATTGTTTCAAATATCAAAAGCGGCATAATAAAAATAAGAAAATCCTTATTTTTAGAAAGTGCATGCTGGCTGTGCTGCCGAGGACAGGCTGAGCTGGGGAAAGTGTGGAGATGGGTTAGCGGGCTGCTGGAACATTCTACAGGAGACTTGATGAAGTCCCAAACCAAGGTGGAGGATGCCAGAGAAATCGGAACAACTTCTTATTGAATGTCCGGAACTGAACTTTTATGAGGAAGAGGTCAACTTTCAGTCATGATCTGAAGAATTAACTAAAACTGTTGGCCTCTATGTGTGGCATATGCTAGAAAGAATCATTAAATCATGCTGCCATAATATGAAGAAAGGTTGCCGTGGGTTATGAACAGAATTGCTCAGAGATTTCAGAGGGGTAGCCTTTCATTTGTTAGTAATCTCCTCATATGACCCAGCCTGGCGAGGGCCGAAGGCTGCTGCTCTGGGAATCATATGCTCTGCTTTTTCTTTCCTTTTAAAAAAATTTTTAAAAAATAATTTATATATTTTTGAGAGACAGAGAGACACAGAGCATGAACAGGGGAAGAACAGAGAGAGAAAGAGACACAGAATCTGAAGCAGGATCCAGGCTCTGAGCTAGCGGTCTGCACAGAGCCTGACACAGGGCTCAAACCCATGAACCATGAGATCATGACATGCGCTGAAATGGGATGCTCAACCGACTGAGCCACCCAGGCGCCCCTCTGCCTTTTCAACACATCACAAAATCATTGCTCTATGCATACCCAAGAAATGTTGTTCTGGCTCCAAAAACAAGTCATGATTTAGTGAGCATTCACTGTGTACCAAATGCTCTGTACCTTTATGACAAATGTACCAGCTGTAATAGTTTCTGTATAAGGAAATTGAGACTTCAAAGGCTGAGTGACATACTCTGATTACACAGTCAGTAAGTAGCCAAACTGGAATGTGAGACCCGACCAGGCTGTGTCTAATTACAGAGATGCTTCCTCCACCACACCTGTTTTTTCTCTGTAAATAAGTATGTATGTGTGTGTATTCAATATATACAATGTGTGTACACTATATATGTATACACCATATATAATATATACAACATATATAAACCCAATATATATACCCTGTACATGCACAAAGATAGAAATACGAATGTACATATACTATATCAAACACTTACTAAAATTACACAATAGAGGTAAATGCATTGATTTGCAGTGATGTTGCCAATAACTAATTAAACAATAGGATGGTCACACAAGACCCTGTACACTGATGTCGATAATAGCTTTACCATAACAGCTCAAGCCCAGAGACGACCCAGCTGTCCTTCAGCACATGAGTGGATAAATAATGGAAATACATCCACACAGTGGAATATTACTCAGCAGTAAAAAAGAATGGGTGCTGATACACGCAAGAGTTTATGTGAGTCTCTAGGGAATATTGCTGAGTAATCAGAGCCACCTTGAGAAGGTCAAATGCTGTTCTCCCATTTATATAACACTCTTGGAATGACAAATTATAGAAATGGAAAATTAAATTAGTGGTTGTCAGGAGTAAAGGACTGTTGGGTATGGCAGAAGCAAGGTCACTGTAGTTATAAAAGGGTAACACAAGGGGACCTGGTGGTGATGGACACATGAATCTACATATGTACTGAAATGACGTAGAATTAAAAACACGCACACACACGCCCACAAACACAGGAGCAGAAGTAAAACAGGGTAAATTGGAGTAAGCTCTGTGGACTGTATCAATGGCAATATCCCGACTGTGATATTATGCTATAATTTTGCAAGATGTCACCATTGTAGGAAAGTGTGTGAAGGCTACACAGAACTTCCCAGGATTATTTCTTATAATTGCATGTGACCATACAATTACTTCAAAATGAAAAGTTTAATTTAAAAGAGATAACAGACATTTATTGGATGTTAAATGTTAATGATGATTTGAAATAATAGTAGGAAGGATTTTAAAGTATAAATACAATAAAAATGCTCCTTTTGAAATATATTTTAAAAATATTATTTGTGGTGTATTGGGTGGCTCAGTCAAGGGAGCACCCAACTCTTGATTTCAGCTCAGATCAAGATTCCAGGGTTATGGGATCGAGCCCTGCATCACGCTCCATCCTGAGCCTGCTTAAGATTCTCTCTCTCTTGTTCCCTCTGCCCTTCTTCCCTGCTCACTCTCTCTCTAAAACAAAATTTAAAAACTTTAATAAAATATTATTTTGCATTATTTAAGTAATGTAGAGTACTTCAGAAAAATTTTAGAATGACAAAAAGAAATAACTACCATTAGCCTGCCCAATAACAACTTAGTATTTTCGTACACATTCCCTCAGACAATCTTCCATACATCTGTGGCACACGTTTTTGTTTTTCTTTATAAAAATATTATTCAGTTTTATAATCAAGTTTCTCAATTAACAATTATTGGCAACATCGCTGTAACTCAATACATTTGTGTAATTTCAGGAGCAGTGTGACATTTCTCTGGCATAAGTGCCCAAGGATTCAATTGTGAAGCCATATGGTAATTGCATGTTTAGTTTTACAAGAAGCTGCCAAACGGTTTTCCAGATCAACTAGGCCATTTTACATTCCCGCTGCAGTGCATGAGGATTCAGTTTCCCCACGTGCTTGCCGGCCTTTGCTCTTGCCACATGATGTTCAACCATGGTGACAGGTGATAGATCATTGTGGTTTTCAAAACAATTTTAAGATAAACAAATTAGGATGCTTGACGCAGGTGGAGGATAGGAACGTGCTTTGGGTCAAGTTCATCCATCGGACATAACAAATCCACTTCTGGGAATCTCCCCTACAAGAGATTTCCCTTGTTCTCATTTCAAATTCACCAAGTCATCTTCTGATGATTTAACATTCCTGAATAATTTTCCATTAGTTGGGGACAACTCGGGTCTTGGAGCTGTCAGCCTTGCAGTGTTCTGGACAGTTCTCTTTTTAGTGCAAATGGAGAAAATGAAGAAATTAGCAGCCTGGATCATAGGTTGGTGCTCTTGGGTCAGTCCATGTGAGGTGGTCATAGAGACACATCTGAGCAGGGCGTGCTGACCAGTCGGGTTTCATGAGCCCACAAGCATGGAAGGCCAGACCAGGGCCTGAGAAAGTTTTCAAGAATAATAATGGTCAGCGGAGAGTCTTGGCAATGATTCCCACCCTAGGGCACCCTCAGCAGTTAATGCTGGTATTCAGTTGACAACTCCTGCAAGAATGATGCATGCTTCCAGGTGAATCCTTCGTGTGGAGAAACAATATCCACAGATGTGATCATGGTATTTACTTCCAAACACAAACAAAAACAAAAACTTTAAGTGACATAGGAGTTTGGATTCTTGTTTTACTGAAAACTTTTCTTCCTGATATCATCTCATATTTAGTTCCAGAAAAATGTTTATGATCTTGTTAAGTATAAAATTAATGAGCTGAGCGCAAAGATTATCAGCAAGGTCAAAGCCATTTCTCCCTGAGAAAGAAGCCAGAAGCTTCTCTCATTTATTTAAAGTGGGATTATAAGAAATATTGAGTAAGACCTTCAGAATTCTACCTCCCTCTCCCTCTCTCTCTCTCTCTCTCTCTCTCTCTCTCTCTCTCTCTCACACACACACACACACACACACACACACACATACACACACACACAAATGGAAGTAGATAAAATCCTAGAGTATTTCTAGTGGAATTAAAAATTCACGTACAAACCCGTGAACACTTTCTTACCTTGAGCATCAAATATATTCAACCCAGACTTGCCAAAATTAGATTTAAGGTTATCACTATGTATTCATGAATGAAGAAAGAGTCATTACTAGGGGCAAACATTGTCTCATTAATTTTTTTTCTCTGTGTTATTAGTAAAATCAGTTACTGACGCTTGGAAATTACTCAGTAATTATTTCCAAAATATTTAAAGTAGAATCCATGAGATGATATGTTCCTTATGAGAAGTGTCTTGCTTCTTTTATACTTCTTTTTATTAAAAATATAATACTTAATTCTAACACTCTGGGTGTGCCACTTTTTTATTTAAAAAATCTTTACATGTATTAATCCTTTTAATCCATATAATCTTATTTTTAGCTGCTAAAATCAGTCTGGGGAGGAATAATAACTTTTTACATAACTTGTCTAAAGTCGTACGACTGGAAAGGGTGGTATCAGAATCCACATCCAGCCAGTGTCCACTAATAACCCCTGGGTTCCACGGCCTCCTTGTGCAGGCCCTGGATATTTGACACTTGCTAAATAATCATGGGCTCAGTGATTACTGGCAAATATAAGCAACTGGTACTTCTCTGGTCTCTCTTTTTTTTGTTAATTTTTTCATGGTTATTTTTGAGAGAGACAGACACAGAGATAGACAGAGAGAGACAGAGAGAGAGAGAACACAAGCAGGGAAGGGGCAGAGAGAGAGAGAGAGGGAAACACAGAATCTGAAGCAGAGTCAGGTTCTGAGCTGTCAGCACAGAGCCCAATGTGGGGCTTGAACCCAGGAACTATGAGATCATGACCTGAGCTGAAGTCAGAGGCCCAATCGATGGCACCACCCAGACACTCCTATTTCTCCAACTTATGAAATCTCTTTTGTCTGTCAGGGAAGTGGGCATCACAGCAAATGAGGACTAGTAAACAACATTAAAAAAAAGTGAAGGGTAAAGAAGAAAGTCGGTCCTGAAAGCCATACCCAGGGCTGCCCTCTCTGGGTGTGTGAGTTAGAGCTGCAGAAGCTGTCCGGCAGATGGGGGTTAAGTGAAGGACAGCATCCAGCTTGGCTCAGCCTGTGTGGAAAGAGGAAGGGAATCTTCTGTACCCAGGAGGCACCTTTTTGACGTTGATACAATTTGCCCAAAGCTCCAAACACCAGTGTACTGGCAGGAAGCTCTGTCCCACTCTCAGGTGGGCCCCAGACCCCCGAGGGATCGTGGGCAAGCCCATTTGTTTAAAGAATCTCTTCCTACTTACTCCCGTTGAGGGACCTAAGCACATTCTAGAAATGTGCACTTGAACTCATAGAATGAGCTTTCACCTTCCTTCAGCTTTGTTGAAGTATAATTGATAAATAAAAATTGTACATTTTAAAGTCTACAAATTGATGTTTTGATACTTGAATACGTTGTAAAATGACCACTGCAATCAAGTTAATTGCCACATATATCTCCTCACATAGTTACCATTTTCTGGATGCAAAGCTTGAATGCAAAGCTTGGATTCTGTCTCCTGGAGGTTTTTAGGACGGGCTTACCAAAAATTCACATGCTGAAGGACTTTCAGCTCTCATTATGAAACCATTTGTAGTCCCTGAAGGCAGAAAAGAAAGAAGGAAGGAAGGAAGGAAGGAAGGAAGGAAGGAAGGAAGGAAG
>NC_043703.1:155948735-155978711 GCF_006229205.1 Suricata suricatta
GGAAGGAAGGAAGGAAGGAAGGAAGGAAGGAAGGAAGGAAGGAAGGAAGGAAGGAAGAGTGGATGCAGTGGAGACCATACCCACTCTATGAGGGTCTGACCTATCAAGGGGAAAAGCCTAATATTTCAGAGCATTAGTTTTACTTCTTTTGTACAAAAAAAAAGGCCAATTCTCCCTCAAAGAAAATTATCCAAGGACTGAAAAAATGGAAAAGAACATAAATCTTGTCTTAAGATGTTTGATTTGTGGTTTGAGGTCTTAGCAACAAATCTACCATAAAAGGATTTTATGTTGTCATTGTTTAAACTCCTTTGTATTAAATATGTCATCTTTAATGGTAAGACAAATAAATTTGAAATTGAAGAAAATTGGAAAGAAATTTACTGGAATCATTATACTGTCAAGAATTCTTCAGATTCTCAATAACCCAGAGGCTAATTATTCTAATATGGCTCAGACTTTGCACTTGGCATCATCTTGTGGACTATCTCTTTTGACCAACTCATTAGTGTCTCCTCTGAAGGATGGGTAGGGGAATGAAAAGGACACTCCTATTCTAGCTTGATGGGCAGTGAGGCTGAAGTTACTGGGTTCCATGAGATTCAGAACACTCCAGGATTTCAGCTCCCTGTGATCAGCCCAGAATCCAGATCTCTGTCAACTAAATGTGTACCATGAACATTTAAATGGGAACACCACATTATAAATGCATAAACATTTGTTTTTACTAAACCATATTCCATTTTTTCTCAATAAACATATAATATGCATCATCATTAAAAATATCTGTATCATGTTAACAAATGAAGTCTCTACTTATGCTTTTTTCTTTGTGTCTCCTTTTACCTTAGGCTTCTAAGTCTTGTACTGGGTTAAATCGTACCCACCAAAAATTCATGCCCATCTGGAAAGTGAATGTGACCTTATTTGTAAATTGAATAGCTGCTGATTTAATCAGCTTTAGGTGATTTCATGCAGGAGTAGGGTGGCCCTTGAATTCAGTGACTGTTGTATTATATGAGAGAGAGAGAGAGGGAGGGAGAGAGAGAGAGAGAGAGAGAGAGAGAGAGAGAGATCTGAAGAAACATGAGAAGCCTGAGAGAAGACCACATGGAGGTAGAGGCAGAAGCTGCAGCTATGCTGCCCCAAGCCAAGGAGCTCCAAAGATTGCCAGCAACCACCAGCAGCTGAAGGAGAGTAGGAAGAATTCTTCTCTAGGTCCTTTGGAGAGATCATGACCCTGCCGACACCTTAATGTTGAGTTTCTGGCCTCCATGACTGTGATTAAATAATTTTCTCTTGGTTTCAATTACCCAGCAAGTGAGATTTTGTGCTGGAATCCCAGGAGACTGGTATGGATAGTATCTAGGGGGCTTTCCTTCCCCTTGGCACAAGAGTCTTTAGGAACGTGAAGGCACCATCCTTGAACCTGGAGAAGGTGAGATGCAAAGAAATATATTGGCACAGAGAGGAGGGCTCTGCTTTTGAACTGGAAGGAAGCATCCTAGTGTGGCGTGGTCCCTATTCCCACTCTTCTCAGCACATCTTTCTATGTCCTAACTGTTAACTAGACCATCTACTAGACTATAAGCTCCAAAAGACAGCATCAAGGTTTGACTTAGAACTGTTGTATCCCCAGTACCCATATAGCCTCTAGCATAAGTAGTTGATCAATAAATATCTGGAGGAAGAAGGAAAGAAGGAAGGGAGGGAAGGAAACAAAGCCAAACTCTATAAAGGAAGTTGAATTGTTCTATTGAACTTGCTTCCAAAAATATTGATGGATTTAGGAAAACCCAAAAATCTACTTCCCCATTCTCAGACTTACTAATGAGTAATTCAACCTTTAATTCTAAAATAAAATTTACCATTTGTGGTAATGAGGTCATTAAATTTTACAGAATTTATAATGTTCAGCATCGGGAAAATGAGATAATAATAGACTCTTTAGTGTTAATAGGGACTCTAGAAATAATCTTTTCTTCCCTACTGTTGTACAAATGAGAAAACACAAGCCCGGAGAGATGATGTGGCAGGACCCATGTGTCCTACTAACTCTTTCCCCCTGTATCCCATGGTCTTGATGTAGATTTCCATTTACAAAAGTATAACTTCTAACCCTTATGTCACCTCACATTGCGAAATATTAAGCCCAAATAAAGCAGACTTCTTAAAGTGAAGATTCTCTTTTTTATCACTGACAGCTCATCACAATGAAAAGGAACCTGTGTCAAAGCACTCCTCTCAAATGCTGGCTGTGCCCTACAGCAAGACCGACTTCCTTTATCACTCAGTGTCCTCATCAGAACAGGATAACATTTCATTCTCCTTTGCTTTCTAACTTCTGGCCTGACATGTTGCCGAGAACCAAATGCCAGGCTGACGGTGGACGCTCTGCAAAATGTTCCCACGCTCTTGTTATCCCTGGTTTCCGGGGATCAGAAAATAGCCCCCTGGTGTCCTGCCAGCCTCCCCTCACACATCGCCTTTCTGATTGCAGCACACGCTCAGGGTGGGGGCTCATCTCTCCTTCTGTTTCTTCATCCTTACCCATGAAAACCTCCCTGGTGGTGTTCAGCTAAATGTCATGTCAAACTGATTCAATCCTATTGTTTTTCTAATTTAGAACAAAAATAAATGTTAGCTCACTGTGGCAGACAAACAGCCTTCTGACATTAAAGAAACCCGTGTCTCACACTGGTAAGAGCTGGCAGGATTTTCAAATTTACAAAAGAAGTAACTGCAGACGTATTTGATGTCAACGTGGGGATTGTCAAAGTTGACTCCTTGAAAGAAAAATGATAATGGAATTCATCCTACAAATAATAACAAACCCAAACTGGATTCTTTGCATCAGAAATATCCCCAAACATTATCGAGGGTCAAATCTATTTTGACCAGCTTGCCTTTTGGTAGACTCCAATAGAGGCCCATCAGTTTCTTCAGTTTACTGATAAACAGTCCTAATTTAAGTAACATTGGAATTCATTTTCCAGGCATTTTATTAGCTTCCCTGAATTGATTAATGCTTCATAAAGTCTGCTTGAGGGGAAAGAAAGCATCGTGATTACATTTTTAATTTTCAATTTCATTTTTTTACTAATTTATATTGCAGTGCCATCTATTGGAGTAAATGTGCTTTTTCAACGGTAATCGAACGCAAAACCCATCACTGTGTTGGCTGCAAGAGAACCACCGAATTAGTTTATTAGTAGAACTGACAATTATTCAAAAGGAATACTAAATTTCAGCACAGTGTAAAGCTCCAGAAAGAATAGAGAAGCATAGGTAGTAGCAAAGAAATAATTACATGCATGTAGTCTAAATCATTCTATCACACTGAGATATGGCTTTATCAAAGAAAGCATTGTAACATTTCTTGATTGTGCCTCCTCAGACTCTCTTGGAAAATGTGCAGTGTAGATCATCAAAGCAAGTGAAATTTGTGATGGAGGCAGACTCCCCTGACACCTGAGGAATACCGAGATCTTTGTTCTGTGTGTTCTTTGCATCTTGTGATGCTCAATGTGTGCGTAGTTTTCATCCACTTGTGTGTTTGCCTTCATGGTTGGACTGTGGAGCTAGGAGGGCAAAGACTATGCCTTCTCAGATCTATATTCCAGCACCACGTACACAGCTGGGCAAGCACTAGTTTCCAGAGTATGGGGAGAGAGGCTCATAGAAACACAGTTCTCAGACTTCTCTCCCATATCAGACTATTATCCCTCCTGGAGCATATGAAGAAAAGTACCCACTGGTAGAAGGAGTGATGTGTTTAAGGGAGGCAAATAGTATAGATCAGATTGGACAACGTTTAATGTCATCCTGATCTAGAAATGCTAGTTCTCATCTCAGAGCTGCAAAGTAAGTATTTAAGACTTTCAATCCATGGTTTTCATCTCTTTTGCAAATATTACATTTTTTCTATATTGTACCTACTTCAATATTTGCATCCATAGTGTCATATAGGGAGGATCTTTATTTGAAAACATAGGTACAGAAGCGATCATTTTTCAGATCTTTAACTTTCATTGCTAAAATCGCTTACAATAGATTGCCTGTAAATGTCTTTAAATTCACAAATAGTCTTTTCTCCTCTTTTGAAAAAGAAACTCTTATCTATTTTAAGTTTTACTTCAGTGATTTTTCCTGGGATGTGAAAGGTCCTCCAATCTCTATTTGGGGGTAGAGTGGGGGACATAAAGCTTAGCAAGGGAAGTATCTTTACATCTCCTGAATTAAGGTATAGGATTAGAATAGTATAGAAATACTAATGGTGTTCATTTATGTTCTTTCTCTCCTCTATCTCCTGAGCTTTTTTTTTAAGAAAACATTCTTTTAGAAGGAGAGTCCCCTGAGAACAAAACAGAAAGAGATCCTGTAAGAACTCTTTCATTTTAAGACAGTAATTTTTCTGTGCACCTGGGTGTCTCAGTCAGCTGAGCATCCGACTTTGGCTCAGGTCATAATCTCACATTTTGAGAGTTTGAGCCCCAAGTCAAGATGTGTGCTGACAGCTCAGAGCCTGGAGCCTGCTTCAGATTCTGTGTGTGTGTGTGTGTGTGTGTGTGTGTGTGTCTCTTTCTGCTCCTATCCCACTCATACTCTGTATCTCTCTCTCAAAAATAAATAAAACATTAAAAACTCATAAAAATAAAAATAAAATAAAAAATATAAAAAAGGGGAGTAAGGCGAAAAGCAAAACATATTCCTAATCATTGCCTTTTAAAGTGCCTGGCAATTTTCTAAACCAAATGGAATTAGTCAACGTGATAATAAATCCATTAAGTTGGATCATAGTGGCCTCTTCTGGCAACAATGAGAATATCAGAAATCTTTGTTAAAAATCACAAATAACTGTTTAATATAAAATTTGAATAAATTTTACAAAATTAATTTCTATGTATTTACAAATGATATTGCCTTATAGATACTAATTCAAAACATGAGAGTAAATACAGCAGATCATTCTGGGATGAATACTATGTTTAACAGGTCATTAAAACATGTTACAACAAAAGCATATTGCATTGAACAAACACAAAGAGGAGACTATCAATAATATGATCTTAGGTAAATTTATCTCTTTCCTGGGCCTCCATTTTTTCAATGTGAGAAATAGGAATGATTGTGATAACAAAGCAAGAGATATCACACCCACTATGATATTTGATGACCGTGGTAAACAATTAAATATCACATATGCTATCATAAAGATCTTTAAAACAATCCTATGAACTCCACAGGTCAGGGTTACATATCCCAAATTATAAATGAGGACACTAAGACTCACATAAATTTTATATTTTGAACAAGTATATCTCATATACTTTGTCATGGATCCAAGTTGTAAACCGAGATCTTCTCATTCAAGTTGGATGGACTTTCTGCTCCAGCACACTGCTGGTGAAGGTGGTGATGTGTCCTATCAGTCTCTGCTTAAGGAAAACTTTGTCAATCTGAGTTCATCAGTATGGACCTGACAGTATCAAGGTAGGATTGAAAGATTACTCAGTCCAGTGGTTTTCAAAATGTATCTCTCTATTAATCCCTCCTATTTCCCCCACAGGCATATAGGAGTAGTGAATGACAAATTTCCAATCTCTTCTCCCACATCAGCTTTACATTAGACCAGGCCCACTCAAGGAATAGATACAATATAATGCTTCAAAGAGGGAATGTTTAACAACAAGAATTATTATCAGTAACAAGGGATTAACCTTAAAGGATAAATAGAATTTTAAATAACCTAGATTCAAGGAAGAGTACTTTCTTTCTTGAATAAGGAAAGGGAAGAATAAACTTGGGAGTGGGAAGACTTCATCAAGGTTGGGATTTAGACCTTGTTGGAGAAGGTGTAGTTGAAACTCAAAAGACGATAAAGTTTGCTTATTGTTCTGGGCAACAACTGGTCCACTTTTGCTGGACCAAAGCTGGTGAACAAGGAACCCAGCTTGGATGGGCATGGAAGGAACACCCTTCGCTGCTGCAGGTGTGATGGGACCAAGGAACTACAGCTGGACAAGGCAAGCAGGAAAAGCCCTCTTGGAGGTAGGCAGGCCCAGTGTGAGAAGTCAACAGCAGCAGTGACTGAGACACAGCCTGGCAAGGTACTCATATGATTTTGAAATTCAGTGGGATGTCCACAAATTCCTGTGGCAGGAATTTGAATGAAGTAAACATCACTGGGTCTCCCCCAGACATGCCATGGGCTTCCATGGAAAGTGAGTAAGAAAAGTAAATTAGAAGTATTACAGAATTGGAAAAGAATCTCCTTCATCCCCCCGTGTCACTACTGAGAAGTCCAAATGTCATGTTAGATGCAAAATTGAAACAAAGGGCTTAGTTCAGTTGTCACAGGACAATAAAGGATAGATTTGGAGTCCAGAGGCAGCAAATTCATAAGAAAGTATAGACTTCAACCAGAGTAGTTCAATTCTTATAGTTTTTTTATGTTAGGAGATAAAAGAAGTTCTTTTTGACAAAAAAAAGAAAAAGAAAGAAAAGGAAGGAAGGGAGGGAGGAAGGAAGGAATGAAGGTTGGGAGGGAGGGAGGAAAGAAAGAGAGGAGAAAACGAAAACAAAGACATTCCACTAATTCAAAAAAAGAATATTTTTTGGAAAACTACTGATGTAATTAAATGTGTTCCACTTTGTAGAATGGAAACTTATGCTCCAGAGAAGGAAAATGGCATGGCCTAGAGCACCTTGTTTGTTAAAGGCAGATCCAGGACCAGAACCCAGATTTCCCAGTGTATAATCCTTAAACTCCAGTTAAGACTACCCCATATTATACAGCCTCTCTGTGTCTGAAGTGTTAGATCCAATGAGTAGATTATATTAAATAAAAGACCAGCTATGGGAATTAGGTAATTGATGCCTCAATATGGAAACCCTTGAAAACATTCACCCAAATTGCTAAGTAAAAAAAAAACTAGTTGCAAAGAACCACATATTGTATCATTCTGCTACTATGAAATTTTCAGAGTAGACAGATCTGTAAACAGAAAGCATATTAGTGGTTCTCCAGAGTGAGATGCCTCAATTATAAAACAGATTCTAAGATCACGGCCATGGCAGTGTAGCTGTAGAATTTTTACAGCTTGAGAATCAGCAGAACCTGAGTAAATAACCACAGTGTAAGACCAGCGTGCCAAGCTAAAGTGAGTAGCTCACTGACCACAATTCAGTGCAGGCTACTAGGACTTCAGCATGGGATACAGGTCTTGTCACCCCACCACTGTTGGTCAAGACCCAGCTGAGTTTGACTTGAGACTAAATGATGAAATTTTCAGACTGTCAGTCTGGTTATTGAGTCAGTCCATCCTGAGGGGTTATGTTAGAGTCTCTGCATTTTTTATAGGTGTTCATATAGAAGCAACAAGAATTTCTGATCTATAGACAATTTAAGCAAATATAAGGATTCTCAAGAATACTGAGAGCAGTTCTGAAAAATGAGAGTTTTGGCTAATTTGGCAAGATTGAGTTATTATAACTTGGGTATTAAGGGAAATGTGATATTGACACACAATAACAGGGCCAGGAACATGGTGGTAACATATATTATTCATAGTCTTCATAAGAATCTTTCAGAGCAAATTATGCACCTTTTATAATTTATGAAACTGAGATTCATAGAGGTTAATAGATTGTCCCAGGTGGCCAGGCGAATCAGTTGTGGTGTCTGCACTCAAATCTAGATCTAGGAAGACCTTCTGTTCTAAGGGTCGCAGTTGTCCTATAGGATCTGTAATGTTTATGGATATTAAGGTTATTGAAAAATTATTGTAGTCTTATGCCTTGGGCAGCATTTCAGAAGTTCTTTCTGTTACATATATTAGCGATACCTCAATCATTCCTTAGAAGTACTTGCTTCAGAATAACTACTTTATTAAACTCACCTATTACTGGAAAGTTCTTACGGCACATAGATTTCAGTTGTTTCAATACAAAACCAATGCCTCATATTCAGTCTCCCTCCCAGTGTGAAAATAAAACACATGACTCCTTTGTGACACAAATAAGAAAATTTTCTTTCCTCTTCACACCCGACCACATATCTATGTTGAAGCAGACATCAAATGTCCATCCAGCAAAAATACATAAAACATGTTTAGATAAAATGTAGTATCAAAGGAAACTTTTCTTAAGCCCTTTGGGAATTACAACTGAATTCTTTTCTTTTCCTCTTAATTTTTGAACATTTTCAAGCTGTCCACATACTTCCCCTGAAGAGGAAGTTCCCTTGGAAATGCCCTGGGGGTGGAGCTGTGGTTTCACTCAGCTTTGTGACTTATACATTCTGAGCCAGACCAGCTGATACTTGAGAAAAGACTCTTGAGTTTAACTACATACAGTTTAAAAAAATCCATTAAAAAAAAAGACTTTTAAAGTCAGTCTCACTTAAGTTTCCATTTACATGGCAGAATTTTTATGGCCTTGGCCTAAAACAAAGCAAAACACACACCAAATAATAAAGAAAAATAAAACAAAGCCAAACAAGTGAGCAGACAGTAAGCTTGTCAGAGACCCATAAACCCTTTTTACTAAATAAATGCGCTTCCTAAAAGAAAAGGACTCATTTTAAAATGTTAAGTGTTCATTCATCCTTTTCCTCCTTATTCCCTTTGACCTTGCTGGAGCTGCTTTGATGCTTAGTGGGCTTACAACTTTCTGGAGGTAACCTTGTCAGGGAATGTTTTCATTTTTGCCCAGTGAAGAGTAATGCTTCCTATCAGTTCTTCGAGTTAAGTATTTCCAATCATCTGCCCCGTTTCTCAGCAGTCAATTTTGATGTCTTCCATCATATTGCTTATATGAAATCTGTTCAAGGAATTCTACTCCATGTCCAATTGGACTCATTACCCTTTAATGTTGTCATCATAACTGGCAAAGCCTTTTGCCAAAATTCTTAGTAACCTGGGTTACAGTTTCCCCTTCACCTGTGATCTTTCCCACTAACCTATAGATTGCGAAGTGAAAAGGTTGTAGGTTGTGCCTCCTGCACATGACCCTCCCAATGCCCTTAATAACTATTGTCAAATATGTAAAATTAAGTAGCAATTTGTACCTTGAAAAAGCTATGGCACCCTTTCAGACATAGGGTATCCTTAATGCAAACAAGTAAAGGAAGTAGCCTCTCCCATTCATTTTTCTGGGTTGAGGAAAACCACGCCCAATAGCTATGGCTCATGTAACATGTCCAGATCAACTAAGAAAGCTTAGAGGAAGAATAGCTAATTTAGAAATTCTGCCTGGTGAGAAACTACATTTTGGTTCCTGTCTTAGCCTTTGGTAACCCCTCAGATCCACTCAAGGGGAGCATCTTGATCACCTCCTCCTCCCCAATCCCAGAGCTGCCTGTCTTCTGAGGCTTCCCCAAAGTTGGTGACTGAGCACCCACAGATGTAGAGTGATGTAGATAAGCTGGAAAAAAATAATCACGTTTGAATTTAACTGACAAAAAATAAAAACAAAACAAAACAAAACAAAAATACACAAGCATTTAATGGTTGACTCACTCTTCAAAAGAAACCATTTTCATCGTAGTTTAGCATACCTTATTTAATATTTGCTGTTCTATACCTGTGTGAGCCTCTTTTACTTGAATTCTTATAAAAAATTTCTTCTTTTGATGATAATCCTTCTTTTTACATAAATTTATCCCTTACATTATCCACATAAGAAAGTGAAATTTCACTTAATAATTCCCTATATGTCTTCTGGATCTTAGTTCTTAATTCTCCGAGGTATTATTTTTTTTTCTATTTGTTCAAATGTTCCCTTTGAACATATGTTCAAATGTTCTATCTGTTCAAAGAATCCCTTTCTCATTGTATAATTAGACTTCCAGTGCCAAATCCTTTTTTTTACACTCTACTGGCCCAACCCCACCTCTCAGTCCACAGTGGTCAACAGGACAAGGCTTTAGCAATCTAACTAAACATCCTCGCACACCTACTCATTGAGGGAGTGAGCCCCTCTGAATTTCAGGTAATATGTGAACCTTTCCTGCCACAAATCTATAGTCCTACTGTGGGATCATTGAGTGCGATGGTCAAGAAAGAATTCTTGAGACGTTTTACACTGTAGCTTGGTTTATTTAAGTAACACGGGGATGGGACCCATGGGCAGAAAGAGCTGCACTTCTGTTTTGTGAAGCTGGTGGTGTTATGTTTAGTGGTCAAGGGGGAGGGGACATGCAGGGAGTATTAGATCATAAATGTCTTCTTCGAATTTCTACTCATAAAACTACTTTCACAAGATTACTCTGCTGCTTGTCACTCAGTCCTTCAGATATTAACAAGTGGTGAGATGTACCGGCAGTCGTGAGACCCTTGAAGAGTGTGGTACACAGGACGCATTTGATCTTTATCGACTATGCAGCCTATAGTTCAGCCTTCGGATACAGGTGGATGTTTTTCTGCTTCTATCCCTCATCACTCCCAGACTGCCCTCCTATTTCCCAACTCCCATTTTTCTCCTGTTAAGGCCTATTTAATTGACTGATAATGGATTCCAGGCTCTCCTGCCTTTTCAGGGGCCATTTGTGGAAGTGGAACACCAGCCCCATTTCACGCATTTCATTCCTTCAGGCTCTTCCCACAAACATTTAATTGTGAAAACATCTCAGGTTTTTTTCTAATAGAAAATAGAGCCTCACCTTTTTACCATTGCTCCTTGGCCTCTCCCCTTTTCCTCCCTTTTAGAGCCAGAAAGCCCAAGAGACAAGCTCACCCAACTTCCTTTCTGCTTCCCAAACAACCACCTTCATACTGAACTATTTCTCTCAAATTGTTCTCCCCAAATCACTAGTTAACTTTCATCATTAAATCCAAGGGACTTTTCTGGCCTTGCTTCATGTATATTTAAGGCAGCATTTAAAATCAGGTGATAGCCCTCTCCTTTCTATTTTTTTAATTTTTTAATGTTTATTTATTTTTGAGACAGAGAGACAGAGTGTGAGCAGAGGTCTCAGAGAGAGGGAGACAGAGAATCCAAAGCAGGCTCCAGGCTCTGAGCTGTTAGCACAGAGCTGGATGGAGGGCTCAAACTCAAGAACAATGAGATCATGACCTGAGCTGAAGTCGGAAGCTTAACCCCTACCCCTACCCAGGTGCCTCAGTTCTCCCTGTTCTAAAGTAGCTGTTTTCTCTGCCCCTTTTTTATTGGAATAAGAACTTATCAATAAAGTGTCAAAATCTTAGGTGAAGAGCTCAGAAAACGTTAAATACGTACGCATTCATGAAGCTACCACACACATCAAAGAACAGGACAGTTTCCATCACCCTACCCATTTATACCTCTTCCCAGACAATATATCCCCAAACTTACCCACAGTCTTGGCCTCTATACCTTTAGATTAGTTGTTCCTAGTTTTGAAGCTTATATACATAAAATAACATGGTATTTTTTTTCATTTTGTGTGGGCTGTTTTACTCACTTGCGTGTCTAAAATCCATTTGTGTTACTACATGCAAGAGAGTACAGATTTTCATAGTTGCGTGTCCTTTTTGTAAGAAAAGACAACACTTTAGTTCACATTCTACAGGTGATGCAAATTTCAGCTGATTCCACTGCTCTGAACATTTTTTTCTGGTTGTGTTTTTGTGGACATGAGCACACGTCTCCAGAAGTGGAATCACTGACTTGTAGAGTTTACCTTTATTTAGCTTTAAAAGATTAGCTGAAAGTTCTCAAAAATGGTCACATTTCTCCTCCATTCAGAATAGGTAAGAACTCTACTTACTATACATCCTTGTGGGGAGCTGCCAGAAGACACGTGCCTCGACTTGCAGGATCAGCCACCCGCCCAGCTGAGCTGCGTTGTCACTCCCAGCACAGCAGAGCTGCATGATCACCTTCAGCTGAGGCCTTCTTGTTTCCCTCCCAAGCCTGCCTTGTTAGCCTGCTGACCCTGCAGTCCTCGCCCTTGTTTCCTAGCAACTAACTCACGTCAACTGCCCGCCTTCTACCCTTTATAAGACATGCGTGGTCTCTCAATAAAAAAGCAGTGCGGCTTGACCGGAAACCTTGCCTTGCCTCCACTCTCTGTGCTCCCTGTCCAGCCCTATTCTTACTCCCTCCCTCAGGTTCAGGACCCACATCAACTGACCCTGCTGGCCAAGACACATCCTCACTAAAACTTGGTATAGCCAGTTCTTTTAAAGTTAACTATTCTTGGGGCACCTGCGTGGCTCAGTAAGTTAAGCATCTGACTTCTGCTCAGGTCATGATCTCACATCTCATGGGTTTGAGCCCCGCATCAGGCTCTGTGCTGATGGCTCCGAGCCTGGGGTCTGCTTTAGATTCCTCCTCTCTCCAACCCTCCCCCGCTCACACTCTATCTCTCTCTCAAAAGTAAATAAACACTTAAAAATAATATTAAAGTTAGCTACTCTTGTGGCTATCTCATCGTGGTTTCAAATTTTATTTCCTAAATGACTAATGATGTTAAGTACATTTTCAAATGCATATTGATCACTTAAAAATTATCATTAGTAAATACCTTTTCAAAGCCCTTGCCTATTGTTATTCAAATTGATTTGTCTTTTTCTCATTTATGCATAAGGTTTTATGTATAAAATATACCGATCCAATACAGTATTCCTAGGGCCATCGGATTATCTTTTCTAAGTACTTTTTTAGTTGCATCCACAAGATTTGACATATTGTAATTTCAAGTTGTTCACTCAGATATGTCTTGAGGAGAAAAGTCCATCTGGGCTGAGGCAGGTCACTTCCCTCTCACAGATTTTGTCTTTTAAGTATCTCAGAATTGGAGCACCAGAGTGGCTCAGTCGTTGAATGGCTGACTCTTGATTTCAGCTCAGGTCATGATCTCAGAGTTCTTGTGATCAAACCCCATGTCAGATTCTGAGCACTGATAGCATGGAGTCTGCTTGGGAATCTCTCTCCCTCTCTCTGCCCTTCCCCTGCTTACACACTCTCTCTCTCCCTCTCTCTCTCAAAATAGAAACTTAAAAAAAAGGAAAATCAGAATTGTAGGAGATTTACTCTGGCTTTTTGAAGCCCTTGGATTAGCCACTACATCTCTTCACCCTCCTTCTCACTTTCTAGGTACAGCTTCAGAACTCAGCAAGTCGTAAGAGATCAACCCTCTGTGTTTGGGGATATTCAGCTTCCAATCCGTCATGTTGGTCTCAGCTGACAGCCAAAGCTTCACGATGTCACCTTCCCTGGAAGAGTAGCTCCACGTGGGACAGAATCCTCAGTCCACAGGCAGCACAGCAAATGCCCCCAGGGAAGGGGGCAGCTGGTCTGTGAGCCTCAGCTCACCTCTGAATTACCATATATCAAGTCCATGTTGCTTCTACAGTTCTGTGAAGTCCTAAAACTATGATTTCTGAAAATTTTCTAGCTTTTTCTTGTTGCTGCAGTGGGAGAGATGGGCTACCGCCACCTCGAAGTCCAACTCGGGGAAGCCACTCTCTGCAGCCCTCATCCCTGACAGTCCTGTCACTGGAGATTCTGTTTTTTCCTCTGATGCCATTGGCCTGCTCTTTCTCACTCTTTTTTGCCATTTTCATATTCACCTTTGACTTTTAAACATTGGAGCTTCTCAGAGATTTGTCCTAAATAATCCTTCCTATATTCTCAACTGTCTGACTGAACAATTCCAGAAAGTTCCATGAGTACAACTACAGTCTGCCTCAAAATTTTACCTATTTATTTCACTTCTATTATTTATTCCTCAGGCAATTTTATTTCAAATACATTCATACTGATATCTCATTGTGACCTAAAATTTCATTTTCAAATTTTTCCTTTCACAAAGGTTTTCCTGCCTTATCATCCTTACACCAGGAAGCAGCACTAATGTCCAGAAAGTTGCCCAAGTCAGAATCCTGACCATCCCTTTGAACTTCTTCACATTTGCCCACACCCCCTGAAGCATCTACTTCCTAATGATTTCTAAAACCCATTCCTTTCCCTCATCCTGTCTTACCTCTCAAGTGTACCACCCAACATTTCCTTCTCAAAGCTTAGGGTTAGCCTCCTCTCTGGTTTCCCAAGATCCATTGCAGTCTGTCTACATGAATCCAGACAAGAATAATATTCTAGATAATGATATGACCATGTCACATCCTTGTTTTTAATCCTTCCAAAATTTCCTTTATTTTTTATTAAATTTGAAAGAATTAATATGTTGAACATTTATGATATCCATTCTTATCCAGTATTATTTGGTACTATTCTCTGGGCTCTGGCATCGCTGTAATCTTTTCTTGTTGTTTCTCATATAGAATACCCTCTCATGTTTTATTCATTATACTTGCAATTTATGAATGCTTTCTTTCTCCTTTCCCTCACTTAACCCTTTTTTGCTTAAGCAATCCATATCTATCATTTAAATCTCACCCCGAAACTTTCTGTGTAAGCATCATCTGGAAAGTTGGTTATTCAGGTATCTAACTAAATAAAGGTAGCTAGGTAAGTAGATATGGTAGGATTCTGAGCTTCCATGTTTAAGACCAGATAGCCCAGAGGTGCCTGGGTTGCTCAGTCAATTAAGTATCTGAGTCTTGATTTCAACTCATGTCATGATCTAACGTTTTGTGGGTTTGAGCCGTGTCAGGCTCTGCACTAGCAGTGTTGGGGCTGCTTGGGATTCTCTCTGGTGCGTGGGTGATCTCTCTCTCTCTCTCTCTCTCTCATAATAAATAAATGACGTTTAAAGAAAAAATTTTGGGGGGTGCTTGCGTGGCTCAGTCGGTTAAGCATCTGACTTCTGCTCAGGCCATGATCTCACAGTCTGTGGGTTTGAGCCCTGCGTTGAGCTCTGTGCTGACACCTCAAAGCCTGGAGCCTGCTTCTGATTCTGTGTCTCCCCTTCTCTACACCCCTCCCCTGCTCATGTTCTGTCTCTCAATAATAAATAAATGTTAAAAATTTTTTTGAAAAAAAAGAAAAAATTATTTAAAAAGACCAAATAGAGGCGCCTGGGTGGCTCAGTCAGTTGAGCCTCCGGCTTCGGCTCAGGTCAGATCTCACGTTTGTGGGTTCAAGCCCCGCGTCAGGCTCGGTGCAGACAGCTCAGAGCCAGGAGCCTGCTTCCGGTTCTGCGTCTCCTTCTCTCTCTGCCCCTCCCCTTCTCATGCTCTCTCTCTCTCTCTCTCTCTCTATCAAAAATAAATAAAACATTAAAAATAAATAAATAAATAAATAAATAAACAAACAAATAAATAAAAAGACCAAATAGCCCAGGAATCTAGTTATGTCACCCTACATAATGGCCCTATTCTATTTAACAAGCTAACCAAAATCAGAGAACACTCGTGGACTGCTTTCCTTTCAGAATTCCATGAGAAGGACTCTGAGCCTCGCTGCCCTTCCACCACGATGCCCAGATTTGTTCTACAGCAAGGAGGGTACTCCTCTTTCCACATCCTCTCTCCTTTCAGGTCTGATGGAAAATTAGTTGGAGTGTGGGCATTAGACTTCTTTTAAAGAATCCAGGAGTCCCTGTTTTAGGGTAAAACTATCTACCTGACACAGTTAAATACATTTCATTAAGGATTTGCTACCCAAATATTAATAAAATTAATTTGGTGCTTATTCATGTTTGTTTTCTTTTGATCCAATAGGACCTGGTTCAGTCTCTGTAAGAGAATTCATGGGAGCAAATTTAAGAACATAGTAAGAGCACTCTTGCACCTAATTATAGTTTCATATACTTAATAACTGTTAGACTCTTTAAACTTTTTTATTATGGTAGGTTCTTACAAAATTATTAAAAATTAAAACACACAAACAGGGTTAATTTAAGATTCTACATCCTGCATAATATAATGCAGTAAACAAAGATTGTGAAGTCAGAAGGCAATATTTCAAACCTGGAATAATCATTGTTATCAGCCATTCAAACTTGGGAAAATTGTTTCAATTGTACCTCCATTTCTTCTTATGTAAAATTAAGTAAGAAACATAATCCAGAATGAGAAATATATGTAGAATATATTATAAAATGGAAAGTGGCATTTATGCTTAGCTAATTAATGATATTCATGATTCTAGGCCCAAAAGTTTCCACTTGGTATCACTTGACATGTACACTTAATCAATTTTCTATACATTTTAAGGTGAAGCAAGTATTAAAAAATTAATTCAATTTATTCAAGCAGTAAATACTATAGGACAACATTGAACAACACTGAAATCTTGGGCTCATTCATCTTTCTTTGTACTGCTAGACAGTAAAATAAAAGCCAATACTAGTAACAGCACCTACACCTAAAAAGATATATTTTGAAATGTCTGGGTGGCTCAGTCAGTTAAGGGTCTGACTCTCGGTTTCGGCTCAGGTCATGATCTCATGATTCATGAATTCAAGGCCCGCATCAGATTCCATATTGATAGTGCGGAGCCTGCTTAGGTTCTCTTTCTCCCTCTATCTGTGCCCCTCCCCTGCATGCTCTCTGTGTCTCTCCCAAAATAAATAAACTTAAAAAATATTTCAAAAAACACATTTTACTTATATCCTACATTTTGTTTTAATATATATTACTTATTACTAATAGCCATCCTAAACATGTATGCAAATATTTCTTTCAAATTAGCCTAGAATTAGTCCTTCAGCTTGGCTCTCATTCTTTCTGTGGAAATTTGGTTCACTCACCAATTTTTGTTTTTTTCCCCCTAAATAGATATGAATTCCAAGAGTGTGTCTCCTGCATGATCATTAAGTTAGTTTGTTTGACAACATGTAGCATCTGCCATTTTCCTCTTCATCTGAGCACAAACAGAAGAAAATGGCAGACCCCACTGAGGTTGCTGCCATGCTGGTGTCAAACATCAGTACCACTGTTGGTGTAACCAACAACATCACTGGCTGAGCTTCTGGTGCCCAGAGTGAGAGAGTGAGGGCTCTTGTGTCTAGTCAAGGCTGTTGTTCCTAATTGTGGCAGAAACTGCAAGGATGCACTTTGTGAAAATACCTTGATGTCTTCATTTGTATTTGCCAAATTTGTAGTTGGTTTTTAAACCACAGTTCTGGTTGTGTCTTTTATTATTTTACACAGTAGATGTAGCTCCTAGCCCCTTCATCAACACTGTAACAGCAGTGGTGTAGCTGCACAGAGCAGGAAACTCTAAAGCAGGAAGCCAAAATATAATTATCTGGATCTTTTACCTTCTACTTACTCTTTTAGCAAACACTATTAGAATTTAAGTGCAGTTCACTAGGGACTTAGAAGTGGAAACTTTTAAGAAACAGACAAGGGAGTGCTTCTGAATTATACATTCTCTCTAAAACTCAATGTATTGTCCTTGAAATAAACTTTCAACTTGGATACTCTCCTCATTAGTTCTAGAAGTTCTTCTGAGCTTCCTCAAAACAGACTCTCAAGTTCCCCCACAAATCATACCTTCGAACATGCTATACCATGCTTGAATATAGTGTAAACCAGATTAGGTTTAACTTTGCACCTATGGTTTTTTAAAATGCCTCAACTTCCTCATTTGTATTGTCAAATTAGTAGTTGTTTTTGAAACTACAGCCCTGGTTGTGTCCTTTATTATTTTACACATCAGACACAGCGTCTAGTCCCTTTATCAACATCATAACAGCGTGGCAGTGTAGCTGCACAGAGCAGGAAACTCTTAAGCAGGAGCACACAGTTGATCATACAGTGTTGATCCCAAGTTGGTTATATGGTAAGTTGTTGGGAGCTCCATCTTCCTTGATGAGATTTGCTATAGGCCACGTCATATACATTATTTATTGTAGAAGAGCTTATGAAGGAACAGAACATGTAGAAATATTTTCTCAATGGCTCCTGTAGGACACTGGAGACCTTCAGTTTCAAGACTATAATTAGCCAGCAAGAAGCCTAGTCTTGGAGAGGTGCCAGACATTATTAAAGCATCTGAGGCAACAAAAGGTCTAATTCCAATTAAGAAGAATGATGAGGCTTACAATGTGAAAAAGAACCAGAACTAGGAATCAGACACTACTAAACGTTTAACTTGAATGAACAGCTATAAAGTGGCCTTCCTTAATAACAATGTCACTTTCAACACACCACAGTTTGATCATTTGTAAAGTAATAATTATTTGCAGGTTTGTTTTAAATACTTCAGATGATAAATATTAAAAAATTCCCATAGTGCATCTACTATGGAAGATAACCAACAACTAATTATTAAGACTTTATTGCTTTATTATTCTCTAACTATTATTAAATAGGTGTTAAAATATCTCTTAGGAAATCTCCATTTCCTTAGAATTATAGAATGTTGAAAAGACGTTGAAAAAGATGAGATACTAGTAATCCTCTAGACCAGTGACCTGAGAGGAATTTCATATCTGCCATCCATGGAATATACCTGAATGTCAATTTTACATGGACCTACCTTTTAATTAAGACTGAGACAAAATTGTATCAGTGGTCTGATTCCAACTATATAATATCCTAGAAAATGCTAAAGTATGGAGTGAGAATGAACAAGTTAACAAGCAGGAATAAAATCACTTTCTTTGTTGTTGTTTCAAAGTTAATATTTATTGAACAATTATTATGTGTCCTTGCCCAGGAAATAGACGGAAGGGTGGAGATTCCTTAGAAAATGGGTTTTAACGCACAGCTTTTAAAGGCCAGCTCAGTGTTCATTTTCCTTTTATCAAATGGCATCCCCTTCCCACCAATTCCAGGACATATTTCTTCTCTGCTTACCTGGACAAAGTGCCTCAGTCCACTGCCTTTCAGCTAAATCTTGGTTTTTCTCCTCTACAAGCAAAAAAATAAAAAACAAAACAAAACAAAAAAACGAAACAAAAAAACCCCACAAAATGCAAAGAACAAGGGCAGGAGGGCAGAGATGGGTAAATAACAAGTTACCCGGAGTAGATCCTGTGAAGAACAACATTCATAGAATTTTTTTTAACATCTATTCTTTTTTCTTAGATGGAGAGTCAGAGCCTGAGCAGGGGAGGGGCAGAGAGAGAGGGAGACACAGAATCTGAAGCAGGCTCCAGGCTCTGAGCTATCAGCACAGAGCCCGATGTGGGACTCGAACCCATGGACTATGGGATCCCGACCTGAGCCAAAGTCTGACTCCTAACAAACTGAACGATCCAGTCACCCCTATTCATAGACAAATCAGAAGCCAACATCTGTATTTATTTGAATGATTTCTGCATATAAATATTAAACCTAATTCAGTGACTCCCTTATTTTAATCATCTGTCTTTGTACATCACAACTATTCTGTCTATATATTCAGCTGGATTCAGTTAGAGTTGGAGGGATATGTTTCTCTTTCCTTCCCTCCTTCCCTCCCTCCTTTCTTTCCTCCTTCTTCCTTCTTCCCTTCCTCCCTACTTTCCTTCTTTCCCTCCCTTCTTCCCTCTCTCCTTTTTAAAATTATTGGTCACTATTTTTTCTTAATTCTTAGCAGACTCACAGATTTCATGCCATGTCTAGTGTAAGCCAAGAACTTTGTTATCTCCCTGTGTTTTCTTGTGTTGGAGCATTGACTGAAAGAAGGCAAACTCTTTCATTTTCAGATGTGATGTATGAAGAAAGAGCTTTGCAATAGAAATAGCTTGTGTGAGCATCCCTACGGGTGCCAGCTCTGTGCAGGGATGCCTTTGCTTTGACCGTGGGCCACAGAGGAGCTGTGTCAGCCTCTGCAGAGTGATGTGCTCTGAACTGCTGGACCAAACAGAGCTGGGATTCTACTCAGAATCATGTGCTTTAGTGGGCAAAAAAATTAATTAAAAAATAAATAGATAAATACAATGTGTGTGTGAATAATCCTAAACTTCTCATCTAAGATCCTTTAACAGATAAAAGAGATTGAGGCCTTCTGAGGAGAAATGGCTTCCTCCACACAGTGAGTTTATGAAACATAAAACTAGAGCAAAGTCATTGTCGAAGATCTCAGTCCTCTATTTATCATGCAGGTCCCAAAATATAAAGAGGAGAACCCTCTCCATTACTCCCAAACTATGTCATGAACTTGTGAGTAACATTTATCACCCTATTTCCTGTCCTGTATTGTTCATAAGGCAAGCAGGTGGGGATGACATCAGATAAAAGTAAGTCGTGGGGCCAGATTTCTAATGTATCATTGCTATTTTGTTCCCTGAATAGCGGAAAGGTTACTTTTGCCCTCTTATTAAGAATCTTAAAAATATGTGATTATCTGGGGCACCTCGGTGGTTCAGTCAGTTAAGCATCAGACTTCGGCTCAGGTCATGATCTCATGGTTCATGAGTTCAAGCTCCACATTGGGCTCTGTGCAGACAGCTCAGAGCCTGGAGCCTACTTTGGATTCTGTGTCTCCCTCTCTCTCTTCCCCTCCCTCATTTGTGCTCTATCTCTCTCTGTTTCTCAAAAATGAATGAACATTTTTAAAAAGTTAGAAAAATAAAACAAATATGTGATTATCTTATTGTAGTCATTTCCCTTCAAGCTGAATTGTGCTTCAAAGGGAAATGACGAAGCAATATTCTGAGTATAGGCACTGGGCTATATTCAGATTCATCCCTTCCCAGCCTACCCCTCTCCCTCCAGAAGGGAACAGGGTGACAGGGTCATTCCGTACACCTGTCCTTTTCTGACAGGTGGCCATGGTACTCACCTTCAGTCCCTCACGTGCCTGGCATCAAAGGTGTAACTGAAACTCCTAAATTGTAAGTGGCTACATTTGCTTAAGGGGGCTTTTACTGATACTCTACTGATAAAGAAGTTGCAGAAGAGTGTTTTAAAATGAATTAGCGTTTGAAAGCATTCCTCTTGGGGTGCCTGGGTGGTTCCATTGGTTGAGCATCTGACTCTTGATTTCAGCTTAGGTCACAATCTCACAGTTGTGCAATGGACCCCCACACTGGACTCCCTGCTGGGACCAGAGCCTGTTTGGGATTCTCTCTCTCCCTCTCTCCCTGCCCCTCCCTCACTCATGTGCTCGTGCTGTCTCCTCTCTCTCTCTCTCTCTCTCTCTCTCTCTCTCTCTCTCTCTCTCTCTCTCCCAAATAAATAAATAAATAAATAAAATAAAAACATTCTTCTCTAACTGGAGACCTGTCAAAAAGACAGGCAATGGCACCTGGACTATGGCAATGGAGGAGAAAGGACCTATTATTTTAGAAATGCTAAGAAGGAATTCTTGAATAGACTGGATATCACATAGAGGTATGGGGAGAAATAGAGATGGTTTAGAAGGGGAGAAATTATATCATTAATGGTGAGTTGACTTGAAGTGAGACATATCCCCTTTTTGGCACTCAATGTAGTAAACACGTAAGAGATTGATATATTGGGATTAAATCAGAAAAGAGTGCATCATGTTTTTTAGGTATCTTCACTTAGACTTTCAAAGAACCACAGGGAGCATCTTTGTTCTCTTTTAATTTTGTTATGTCTTCAAAGATTACTTGTGTTTGACAAGTAGACTTTAGGAGAAGAATGTTTAAAGCCAAAAGAAGAAAAGTTAAAGTGCAACATGAATATGCATGAATGGCATATGCAGGCAAAGAGACACAGTCATTCCAGGAGTGTTAATGCAGGAGAAGGTGTACAAAGGAGTTCAATATGAGAAATGAAGCTGGGACACAGGCTAAGTCAAGACTGGATTGTGTGGTTTGGGTTTGGTTGTGAATGTGATGTGATTTAGGGTTTTAAAAAGAAGAGCAATGGTCTAGAGCATTTAGAAAGAGCATAACAAGGGACGCCTGAGTGGCTCAGTCATTTAGGCATCGAACTTCGGCTCAGACCATGATCTCATGGTTGGTGGGTTCGAGCCCCGCATCAGGTTCTGTGCTGACTGCTTGCTCAGAGCCTGGAACCTGCTTCAGATTCTGTGTCTCCTCTCTCTGACCCTCCCCGCTCATGCTCTGTCTCACTCTATCTCTCTAAAAATAAACAAACATAAAAATTTTAAAAAATAAAAAGAGCATACTGATTTCTGCTGCCTGATAGAGGATTAATCCAAAATGGAGACAGAGAGAGGAGATTCAAAGGAAATGGGGAGAAATATCACAGATTTAACTAGTTACTGACCCTCTACATTAAGTAGATCTTCACTGTACCAACTCCTTCCGCTATCATGTATAGTTTAATCATAAAGATAGTTTATAAATAAAGCTTATTATGTGCCACCACTAGGTTCTCAAACAGATTAACTCATTTCATGGCCTCAACGACCACATGAACAAAATTCTCTACTCCCTCATAGAAGGGTGGGTAGCCTTCCCAAGGCCACACAGCTGGGAAGTATCAGACCTGGGATCTAACTCCAGGTTGATCTGACTGCCAGGGCTTTTCTGTACAGGCCCATCCAGAGAGGCTCATCCTCTGGGTGGTACTCAGTAACACACATAGAGTAGTCTTCTTTCCTTCTAACTGGAAGTTGAGAGCCCACTACTCTGCTCTCTATCATTTTGGTATCTAGTTCACTAAATGTAAAGGAGGTCTCTCCATCCAAACACTGAGTCTGTTGACTATAAGGATTCTTGAACTGATTGAAGTTAGAGTAGGTTTGAATCGGGAGTTCAAACTCTTTTATGTTGGATCATTTATTCTACTTGACTCACCGTATAAATTAATTGGTAGGTACAACAGCTCATGTGCTGGCTGCAAAACCCTCCTGAGTGCAAAGGCTGAAGTCTGATTTTAAAAATTTTGAGAAATAGGTGAATTCTGTACAGAGGAACCTTGGCAAAGTTCTTACTTCGACTAGAATTAACATAGATCCACATGCTTAGGAAATTCTTGACGTCCAAAGTGGGCTCTCAACTTCCAGTTAAACATGCTTTTAACGGCTTTCAAACTCTTAAATAATGCCTCCACTCTGCTCACTTGGGTGTACACTGACCGTAACTGCCTGATTTTATTTAGTACATTTGGTGACATTTATTTGAATGCCAGCCTCAAAGAATATTATACATTACAATAAATGCTCAGAATGAATCTTCAGTATCTTTCACTGTAAAAAAAAAAACAAAACTCTTATCTTCCCTTAACTAAAACATCTAATCAATAGCCTTTGGCCTCTGAGACTTGGTTCCACATTTGCGATACGATGTTTCCATCAAGGGCAGATCTGTGCTGCCGTGGAAACCCTATGGGTAGAAAGGCACAAAACTCTCTGTAGGAAAAGAGTAATTCTTGACTACGATTCTTTAAAAACATATTCAGAACACACTCCGGAGCTCCTCTCACCTGGAAATGGATTGTCAGAATAACCTTCTGCAATAGGACTGAGTCAGGTCAGTGGCAGAAAGAGGGTTTCTAATGAAAAGGACCGCAGGGACCCTGATGGCACTTCGTATCTCAAGCACACCCGTGGTTTGCCTGAACTCTATTCCAAGTAGAGGCCAAACTGAAAATCATAAGACTCATCTGAAAATAGCTCTCAGATCCTCCTCTCTTTTTTCCCTCTCTCTCTGCCATTAAATGCTCTAGTAGTAGGGGCTTTCAATTCTAAAAGAAGGACCAGGATCATTTGGAAAGCAAACCCTAATGTAAAGAATGGAAAGATTTATATGAAAAGAAAATGAGCTCAGATACTGCATAGAAAATAAGGATGGGCATGCACATGAGGGGATTTGGTGATAAAACCACTGTCCCATCCAAGCAGGCATCTAGCAGAGAAATGGCTAAGCAAAAATAGCAAAAACTGAGGCAAATCACTGAGTGAGAAGGCAAGGAAGCTCATCAACCTATATTTACTAATAATCACTAAAATGTTTTAAAGCCTAACGTGCAAGAGAGTTAGCAATAAAAACAAAACCAGCTTCTTATAGAAACCTCTTTATAATCTTGTATGGAATTATTAATATGCTCTGTAAAAAAAGAAGTTTCTTCTTCAAAACTAAACCTCATATAGGAAAATACTGAATAATCATTTCTGCTCTTATGTTTCTATTATCTTTCAAGTTATAAAAGGTTCACATGCCATTTACATAAAGGGTAAAAAATCAAAACTTACTTGAAAATGTCAGGGTGCTTTGGGGTGCATAGGTGGCTCAGGAAGTTAAGCATCTGACTTTGGCTCAGGTCACAATCCCGCGGTTTGTGAGTTTGAGCCCTGTGTTGAGCTCTGTGCTGACAGCTTGGAACTTGGAGCCTGCTTCAGATTCTGTGTCTCCCTCTCTCTGCCCCTCCCCTGCTCACACTCTATCTCTCACTGTCTCTCAAAGAATAAATAATAAAAAGCTTTAAAGAAAATATCAGGGTGCTAAAGATGCCCCCAAAATGTGCATTTTTGTTTCTGCACCAAAATGTGATTTCATTCCCAAAAGTTGAACACTGACATCCTTGGGCTCTATGTTTCTGAGTGATGTGGTGCGTGTACTGGGGGGAGTGGAGGAGGTCATAAGTATAATTATAGTAGAGAATGAATCAGAACAAGGATAACATTCACTACCTTTTAAGAACTTACCACGTGACAGGCACTATGCTCACCACGTTTTATGCATCAGTGTACCCACATATCAATGAAAATGGACCTCTGTGCCATCTGTATTTTTTTTAGCCTAGACATTGGCAATCATCTGTGGTGACAGCACTAACTGCAAAGGCTGTATGATAGTCTGTTTCAAATACGTCCCCTTGTTTCTCACCCAGAGCTAGCTCAACACCTAGGGAAGCAGAATAAGATCAAAGGGATTGCATTTGGAACATGTGACTTCAAATCCTAACTATGCCAGTTCTTAGGTTTGCTACTGAGAAAGTCATTATTAACCTCTGGGCCTTCAAATACTTAATGTGGATCTAGACACCTTCCTTATGAATCTCACTGGTACATTTTAAGGTAAAAATGAGATGATGATGATGAAATGTCTTTGAAAATTATAAAATACCAGAAAATATATTTGCTATTTTTCTATATATACACAATGCTCTCTGAATTATCAGTTCTGTAGAAGTGCGTACCATTGGCTCATCTAAGTAAGATGTGGAGCAATAGCTTAACTCACCGTCTTATTGATGCCTTGAAATTGCAAACATTCTTTCAATCTTGCTCATGCAGAACAATTACACAAAATTAACTTCATCTAATATGGCTACTGCATAACAACTTAGTTTTTTCATGATGCTGCAACATGGAATGGATTCTGCTGGGCTCTTCTGATTTCACCCAACCTCACTCTTGCTGTTGTAATCATCTGAAGATTCATCTGGGGTGGTGATCCAAGATGGCCTTCATCCCATTGTCCTTCAGTTGAGGTGGCTAGACTACCCAAGTGCCTCTCTGTCTACAAGGTCTCTCCAGTAAGATGGTGGGACACCCATGTGCAATGGCACAGAGCTCCAGGAGGGTGAGCATGGAAGCTTGAGGCCTCTTATGTCCTGGTCCTAGAAACCATACAACATATCTCTGCTGTATTCCCCTGGTCAAAGGAAGTCACAGTGTCAGATTAGATTCCAAGGGAGAGAAAAACATCATCTCTGGGTGAAGAGAGAGGCTAGATCATATTGCAAAAGAGCATGAAAGAGGGCAGGGGGTGGGGGGCAGGGGGCAGATTATAGGCTCACCCTTGAAAACATCTTCCACAGTACCCTGAGTTCCCTGAGGAAGCCAGAGAACTGTCCCCTCTGTGGTCAGTGCTGTCTGTGATGCTGGGGACTGTGAGCATCTCACAGAGACAAGAGAGTAAATCATCCACACTGATGACACTCACTCTCACTGATGAAAATTCTATTTCCTGCTCTTTTGAGGAGAGAAGTGATTTTGTCTCCTTTTGATAGGAAAGGAAAGGGAATGGAAGGGAAGGGAGGGAGAGAGGGAGGAAAAGAAACTAGCAAAAATCTAGACTGAACACCATGAGGATCACTGCCTCTCCTTCAAATAAAGAAAAAATAATCTAAGCAGCCCCCTAATATTATTCATGCACCCCACATCCTTGTTCAGTAAGTATCTTTATACCAGATGAAGGGAGGACCCGTGAGAGGAAAAAGTTTGAAGACAAAAATTATGGTGTGCCCATAACTGGTTTGAAAGAAGCTGTGGAGCATCCAGGTAGATGATCTGATATTGACGTTATCTTTGTCATTCTTGTTTTTAATTTAAAATTTACTGCCACCCTCAACAGTGGGCATAAAACAAAATCTTGCCCTATATTATAAACAGCCAGCTCAAGCTGTTGTGTTAGAGGAAAGAGGTCCGACCACACAACTAACTCATTAATTATTTCATCCCTAATGTAAGGATGCTGTACTTTGTCAACGCAGAGTATAGCAAATATTCTAATATTGCATCCATAATCTATAAGGTGCTCTGGGGCACCCTTCCAAGTTTATTTTGTAAAATAGATTAAACACTCGGCTACTATTTATAATGATGTTTATACGTGTATTTTGTCCAGTTAGGAGTGAGGCATTTGATTACTAACAAACTAAATGGAAGCTATTCTTTAACATGTTGAGCAATGCTTCCTTGACTGTTTCCATGTTGTACGGATACAATTTATGGCAATTTAGGAACTCTGGCAATGGTTTTTGGAGAATAGAAAATAAATTTTCCAGGGGCGCCTGGGTGGCTCAGTCAGTTAAGCATCCAACTCTTGCTTTCATCTCAAGTCATGATCTCATCGGGCTCTGCACTGATAGTGTGGAACCTGCTTGGAATTCTCTCTCTCCCTCTCTCTCTGCCCCTCCTCTGCTCATGCATGCTCTCTCTTTCTCTCTCTCTCTCTCTCTCTCTCTCAAAAATAAATCAACTTTAAAAAAAGATCCATTTTCCAGAATCTTAAGAAGCTCAACTCTATCTCAGACCCTAGTGCTATGGTCTACTAGTGAAGGGGTCACCAAAATATGACCTGTGGGTCAAATCTGATCTGCTGCCTGATTTTGTACATAGAGTTTCATTGGAACACAGCCAGGCCTATACACTTACATATTGTCTGTGAGCGCCACAATCTCAGAGACTGCAGAGAATATGACCTGCAGAGCCTGAAACTTGATTCTTCGTCTCTTTACAGAATAAGCTTGCTGACCTCTTGCCTACTTAGTCACTAAGAATCTCCCCGTTCCCAACTTTCAGAATTGGATGATTCTCTGAATGTATTCTGTAGGCTTAGGAGTTTTTGAAGATGTTCGGACAGAGTAGAGCTATGGTGATTCACATGTCCTAAGAAGATAAAAGCCCAAGGGGGTTGGAGGCAAGAATAACAGATATTGTCATAGTCTGAGAAAGAATCTATTTCTATGAGAAACTCAAAATAAAAATAATTATTCTACGAACAGAGCATGTGAGGAGTCAGAAGTTATCTTATCTCACAATTTTGCCTCAAATCCACACTATTCATAAACCTAATTCCAAGAGCAGCCTGTCTCCCTGTTGCTTTTTTTTTTTTTTTCATATTTTTTCCCCTGAAAAGAAGCAGAGATCACAGGGAATAACGGTTAAGCCCCGGGGGGAAATACATATGAACAATTAAAAGGTAAAGAAAGATAAATCCTCAAAAGACACAGCTTACAGGAGACACTGTTTTTATTCTGCTATTAAGACATTGTTCTTTTCCTGTTATTTGCATTTTCCCCTATAATTTCAGCAATCAGTAAAGATTACCAGCAATATCTTATCAGTTAGTGACAAGAACATCTGGGTCCTTTCTCCCTTGATGCATTTAAATCAGGTCATTGAAAGGAAACTCAGCAGCTGAAAGCTATCTATTTTCTTTGGGATGATTGCATAATATAATTAAAAGTATTTTATCAGCAGTCCATGGCGGAATAGACAAGCTCCGTGCATGTGGCCTCATGGATGTGACTTGCCAGCATTTTTAACATTTGGGGAACTTGTCATGTAAATCATTACCTCATACTCTGAGACGCCATTAGATTTGGGTGCTCATGTTTGCTGCCTGGTCGGTGAAAATACTTCCAGAAAGTCTCTAGCTTTTAGAACCATAAATCCCAGACAATGTCACTTGCGCTGAGAACACTCATGTAATGCAAGTGTCTATGGACAGCACCCATGCTCTTTGCTCATTAGCTTTCAAAGCCATGCTAAAAGAAAGAAAGAAAGAAAGACATAGAAAAAATCAAATGGTACCCTTCATGAGATTTGAAGCCAAAGGAGCAGAATTCTCTTTCCAGCTGCACCACTTATGTAGCTGCAAAAACTGAGAAGTTATTTGCATTTCTGGGCTGTTTCTTCATATGGCAAACAGGTCTGCACGTGAAATTTTGACCTCACAGCATTATGTCCAGTGCACTAAGATGTTCTTGGAGCCCATGCACATGTAACTGTGTAAAGAAGTACCTGTTTGCAAATTTAACATATTAATTATCCCCGTGGGTAATATACTTGGCTATTTGTTACTGCTTTAGGCTGAAGTGTAATTTATGTATACCGAACTATACAGATCTTAAGCGTTCTGATAAATAAGTTTTGTAATTTTATATAGTCATAGAAACTCCCAAAAGAAACACAGTGTAGAACTTTTCCACCATGCCAAAAACTCCCTTGGACCCCTTTCCAACAGTTGCAGCTGTCTGCTTCCTAAGAGAGGCAATCTCTTCTGTGTTCAGCCATTGCCTAGTCTCAGTCTTCAAATAAGTGGAACTGAACCATACGCATTTTTTGTGCCTGCTGTTTTGCTCTCTGTGTAATATTTTTGAGCTCTCCTCCACGTAGTTGTGACTCCTTTTATTAGTATTCAATTCTATGAATGTACCACTATTTCTCTATTATACTGTTTGTGGACACGCGAGTCGTTTAGTTTTGGGGCTATTAGGAATAAGATTGCCATGAATATTCTTGAGTAAGTCTTTTTCGGGGTACCTGTTTTCATTTTTCTTGGGCAATTCTCTTATTCATAATATATCACACACTGTATGAGTGTCCTGTTGCCGTATGTCTGACGATATTTGGTATTGTTTGCATTGTACTCACGGGAGATGAGGGGTGGACACCCCCAGTGTAACATTTGGTTCAGATATCAAATCTGATGACACTACACACACCAAAAGATATCAGAAGGTCTATTACTGATGTAATGAGTCATGCTAGGGAGGGCGAAGCGGGCTTCCAAGTAGATCTAAAAAAATGACTTAAGGGAGTAGGAAGGGATGGCTTACAGTTTTATGGTTTGTAGGATTAGTGTTGGGGTGAAGATTCCTGTCGTCGAGAACTTGCATGGTTTGAACTTCCAGCTTGTTTCAAAAAAGGGCGCACCCAGGTTTTCTTGTCACTGTGCTGGGATTTGGCTAAGAAAGTGGGGGAGGGGAGCAGTGCGACTTGAAACTGTCATCAAACATCAAAAAAATGCAGTCAATTGATTACAATTTGTCTTTGGAATTTTAACCTTTCTAGTGACTGTGAACTAGCATTTTGTTATATTTACTTTTTAACTTTGGCCTGATAACTAGTGATGCTGAACAGATTTAGATGTCCTTACTGAGCGTTAATATCTTCTTATGTGAATTATCAATTCAAGGTTTTGCCTATTTGTTTCTTTTATTTTTTATTGGTAACTGGTAATTTGTTGGAATTTGTTGGAATTCCTTATGTGTTTTGGATATGAATCCTTCATCATATATATGAAAATATAGATATAGATACATTCATATATATTCATATGTGTACATATGTGTATACATATTCATGAATATGGATCACTATATACATGTACTCAGATATATATAAGCCTATATATACACACATTCAAAATATCTTTATTTAGTATACATCTTTGCTTGGGATATACTCTTTTAGTATCTTCTTAAAATTTTGTTACTTTATGTTTTTATGGAAGATATTTTTACCAATATAAAACCTTGACTGAAAGTCCTTTTTTCCCTCTAGTATTTCAAACGAGTCATTTCCATTGTCTTCTATTCATCATTTTTCCTTAGGGTAATTCATTATTTGCCCTTTTATGCAAGTGGTATTTTTATTATTACCTCTGGTTGCTTTTAAGACTTTTTCTGGGGGCACCTGGGTGGCTCAGACAGTTAAGCATCTGACTTCGGCTCAGGTCATGGTCTCACAGTTTGTGAG
>NC_043703.1:155978811-155984490 GCF_006229205.1 Suricata suricatta
TGACTATTTTTTTTTATCTTCATTATGGGTGATATTTTTCAGCTCTTTTGCTTTCTCCTTGTTTTATTATAACAGAGATTGTATGTGAAAGGACAACAGAAACCAGAAGAAAATAATATTTATCCTCCAGAGAAGGACATGACTCTTCTCTGGTCAGGTTGCCAAAGTGAAAACTGACAGAATCTTTTTTTTAAATATAGTTTATTATCAAGTTGGTTTCCATATAACACCCAGTGCTCATCCCTGCAAGTGCCCTCCTCCATGCCCATCACCCATTGTCCCCTCTTCCCCACCCCCAGCAGCCCTCAGTTTGTTCTCAGTATTTAAGAGTCTCTTGTGGTTTGAGATGAAATCTAATCTGCACTTAAGCTGGATCTGGGCTTTGTTGCAGCTTTGTTTTGTTTACAACTTACTGGAAATATTTTTAAGGCAGGATTAAAATTTTCTGTTAAGTGTGACTTCAGGAATTGCCATGGACAAGATTCTAAAGATTTCTTTTTGTCTTTCATCTCAGCCATTAGCTTTTAAACTCAGAAAACACATGCTCCCTTCTATATCCTGCCTGATGGTGGTGAATTAGTGTGTTGTTGTTGTTGTTGTTGTTGTTGTTGTTGTTGTTGTTGTTATTCTCTCCTATGGCCTTCTGTGCATTAGGATATTTATTTTAATTCCACTACTCTGTTTCCAGCTTTCAGAGAGCCATTACAGTGAAGAATAGCTGTGTCTCAGAAAAATATAACCTCACTCTACTGATCTAATCTCAGTTTTCAGAGGGTCATTCATTGTCTTGCATTCATGAAAACCCTTGGCCCCTAGGGAAGCTCTCCCCACAATACTATCCTACCTCTAGCTTTTGTCTCACTACCCTGGAACACATGGTTAAAGTCAGAAACTGTGACAATGAGAGAGTCTAACAGATATTTAAGCTATTTTCTGACTTGGAAATTTCACTGCTTCTTAAACTGTATATCCATTTCTGAATCCGTTGTGAGAGTGTTGAGGGGAATGTCTGTTTGGTACAGATCAAATTAAACAAAGGAAAGTTCTTTGAGAAGCAAAATGATATATATAAGCAAGGTCATATTTCCATTTTACATGGTATATTCTGATGCCAGTATCTGTTGCTCAAGGAAAGCCTTCTAACACCAGGGAAATCCCACAGATTGTGTGTTGTTGTTTTGTTTTGGTTTTGGTTTGGTTTTTCGAGAGAGAACATGAGCAGTGAAGGGGCACAGAAAGAGGGAGACAGGATCAGAAGCAGGCTCTGCAGTGAGAGCAGTGAGCCCGATGCAGGACTCAAACTCATGAACAGTGAGATTGTGACCTGAGCCAAAGTCAGACACTCAACCAACTGACACACCCAGGTGCCCCTGTTTTGTTTTTTTGTTTTTTCCAAATACCATAACACTTTGACAGTAGTAACAATGTCAAAGATCAAATCAAACCAATTTTTCACTTAAGGAATTATTTTCCAGCTACCTGTCTCTATGTTTAGAGTAATACATAATTATGATTTTTGGAAGACTTTCTTGAGATTCTGTCTCAGGCAATTAAATTATGATAACTTTTTCAAATTTGAAAAAAAATTAATTGTTACCATTACAAATGATGGCATTAAAACTCAAATGCCATGCCCTGGTAGGCACAGAAGATTCAGGCTTTCACTTAGAGTTTCAATAACTCCAAATTATATATTCTATCATAACACACTACTATTTTAGGATTATGCTATAAAATTGTTCCAGTATCCTTTTTCTGTCCTCTCAGATTCTTCCAAGACTTTAACATTCCTCTTAAAACATGGAAGCCCCAGTTTTCTTAATTTTAATATAAATTTTATATTATTGCCTCCCTTTGCTAATTCTGGCTCAATGAATTCAAAGTCAATTTTCTCTTAGTTCACAGATTTATTTTTTTGTTTCTATTTAGGCATGTCTAAGTTATTTTACTTTAGATTATCAGGATCATCTTGGACTGTTTATTAAAAGACTCTGTTTTGCTGGGATGTTCAATAGAGTTAATGTTTAGCCCTCTACTCTATAATTATTTGTGAGTTTCCTGTGCTATCTCCAGCACACCGTCTGGAATTGCTCTTTGTTCTCTGTCTCAAGGCAAGATATCAGCCAATAACCTGTTTTCTGCATTCTGAAGCTCCTATTTCTCCAGAGCACTCTGGTTTATAAGGAATTTGAAACACACACACAAGCGACTGTATCAGAAATAGAAAAGTTAAATTTGAATAAAATGAGCTTTTCAATAATTCATCCTCACTCTTCTTCTTTCAGTCTACTGCGTTTCTTTCTTAAATCATCAGTGGCTTCTAAATTCCAATACAAACACCTAATTTGTATGTTTTGTCAGGGATCAGGGAATTCATATGGAAACCGACCTGATTCATTTCTGTACTATTAAAATGGGTGACATATGTTCGAACAGTCTGACAGGACCTTTGGGAGTTGGGATACTGTGGACGTTCCCTGATAATTTATGTTTTGTTTCCCTTGATTTATTGTGAATTTCTAGAAAATATAGTTGATTCAACGATTGTAGCTGAACTGAACTGGTCCATATAGCGACAGTTGGAAGTTTTGGGGGGGATTTTTTTTGTTTGTGTTTTTGTTTTCTGTTTACTGGTCAAGGAACTGGCAGAGAGCATTTATTCAACAAACACTTTGAGTGCATAATATTCTGGTTTTATCACTAGAAATGCGCATTAGAGGGCGCCTAGGTGGTTCAATCCGTTAAGCATCCAGCTTCGGCTCAGGTCATGATCTCACGGTTGGTGTGTTGGAGCCCCATGTCGGGCTCTGTGCTGACAGCTAGCTTAGAGCCTGGAAACTGTTTCAGATTCTGTATCTCCCTCTCTCTCTGACCCTCTCCTGCTCACACTGGCTCTCTCTCTGTCTCTCAAAAATAAATAAAAAGCATAAAAAATCAAAGAAAAAAAGAAATGTGCATTAGAATCATCATTGGAGCTTTCACAATTATACATTTTTTGCCTCAAGCCCTAGAACACACTACATGCTACACAGACTAGAAGGCCAAGTCAAATCAGCTGTGGCCCCGTGAATAAGGATAAATAAGGACCATTACCCAGTGGAACACCAGAGTCTGCTCTTGGCTGAGAAAACGTAGAAGTGAATATGATCAAATCTTAGCTCCCAAAGTACTGGTAATTTATGCAAGAAATAGGCACCTAAATGCACAACTTAAATATAGTGGGTAGTGTGCCCAACTGATATGAAGAATAGAAAATGTTTTCAGGAGAAAGTGATGTTTTAGTACAGTTCTGAGAAATAAGACTGACTCATCCAGATGGAGAGGAGGAAGAACATTCCAGACAGAGGGAGCAGTAGCAGCAAAGGCCCAGAAGGGAGAGAAGGACTTGAATATTTGAGGGATTTTGAGTAAAAATTGTGGGTGGGAATGAGTGATCAGAGATAACGTTGTGCAGGGTCTTGTAAGCCATGGTAAGTATTCAGACTTCATTTTGTCACTGGCGTTGTAAAGTGTATAAAACATGAACCTCATAATTAAGCCACCCCTGCATCACTTACATATTTGGAGGCTTCTGGGAAGTCAATTAAATTCTCTAATCCTTAATCTTCTAATCTCTGAAATAAGACTAATAATGCCAACCTCCGGTCTAGGTACAAGACAGAGTGCTATTACAGTTAAGAAGTGGCTTTCAGAATTTTTCTTATCACAGAAAGCCATTCTCAGTCCATTTTCTTCAGTTCTTTATTAGCTTGACCATCAGCTCCCAGGCGGCAGGCACCCAGTGGCGGGGAACCATAGGGCAAGAAAGCATAAGGCTAGGACACCACCACCATCAGAGCGCGGAGTCTACAAGCAAGAGACAATACAAATAACACAAATAACAACCCCATATCCAGCAAGGATGTTTTGCTATGCATAAACAGATACTTCGAGATTGGTCCCAGGCTTGTTAGAGAGGAGATGTGAGGTGTTGGCGGTGCCCCTATGACTCTTGGTCCTTCCTTCATGGATGTAAAATGGTGGCTGTGCAGCAGCAAACAAGATCTGCTCACACCAGCTTCATGAGGGGCAGGAAGAGGCAGCAGGGTGTGTGTGTGTGTGTGTGTGTGTGTGTGTATAGCTCTTTTCCCCACAATTTTTTATTCTATGAAGAAAGAAAATCCACCAAGAATGCCTCAAAAAAGGGACCTTTATACCCCACTGTTCAGCCAGCTTAGCTCATCCTTAGATAAGAACACTGGATTTACGTAGATAGTTGACACTACACATAAATACTAGGACTGGGTGAAGTGCCTTTCTTCCTTTCACTTCCTGCCGCTCATCTGATATCTGGACAAAATCAGGCTTCTGGTCGCATGGAAGAAAACAGAAAATGGCTGCTGGTAAGCAAACAGTAGTATCTGTCAGAGATCGGAGATTGTGAAGGTGTTGGAGGGGGGAGTCGGCAAGGAGCCATGGGCAAGGGGCTTAATATGCAAAACTAAGGGATATGGGAAGGACAGTCTTGCTCTGCACAGATGGGAAAGAGATGGCAAACACTCAGAAATCCAGGACAAAGAGACCAGTAAAACAACACCGAGCTAGACTGTTCTAGAAAATAAGTCTAACAACAAAATGGAAGAAAAATGAAGTAGGGCTATGAAACTGACATTTAAATAAGCCCCGGAGATGCACGGAGGGTGGCAGGTTGGTTACCACCTTTGCACCTGAAACCTTCTGGGCAGCTAAGCTGGGGCACTGGGATGTGCCAGAACCATCTGCAGCCTCGGGCTGCCACACCAAAAGCTATCACGTTCCTCGCCAACGTACCAACACATGACAGGTGTCTTCAAGTGGAAATGCTTTCAAACAAAAGCCATTAAGTTAAAACAAAAACAAAAACAAAATCTCAACCCTGCAACCTCTTTGTCGAGAACAGATAATAAGTTTTCAGATTCCGCTGATAAAAGATAGCAGTAGGGCAGATGATTTTTAAATGTCCTCTGGCGTAATAAGTATTCACATGCCTCTTTTATTTTTCCAGATGAGTCATCCTCGTTTTATGAGGAAGTAGATGTGTAATCCTTGAGGAAGCCCTAGTGGTCTGACCTGGTGCACAATGATCACAGCTATGGCAACAACCAGAAGAGGGAAAAAATGTCACAGTCTGTTATTTTCTTGGAATAAGGATTGCACTGTGTGTGTGTGTGTGTGTGTGTGTGTGTGTGCGCGCGCGCGCTTGTGTGTGCGTGCGCGCGCACACGCGCGCACCCTCTAGAGAGAGAGGGGGAGGGAGAGGACACCTACTGAGTACCTCTTATGTGTCAGACACATGCTGGATGTATTATATACATTATCTCTAATTCTTTTCAAAGTCCTGTGAAGTCATTGCCATTATCCTACCTTACAGACGAGGAAATGAAGAGAGGCTAAGAACTCTTCATCAATTCTGACAGCCAGTAGAATAAGGGAGCACCAAGTCCATCTAGGACTAGAGTCCATACTTTCTGCCATGTCACTCTCCACGCTGGGTGACAGCTTAGAATCTAGTGTGGTGGCATATGCGGGTGTCCGACACACCAAGTCAGTGCAAATCATAGCGCTGCCCATCGGAGCATCCAGGTTGGGGTGCACCTCATTCTGGAGGGCCTTTTCCAGTCCCCCATCCCGCCCCACCCCCATCTTCCACAGAGAAAACAA
>NC_043703.1:155984590-156003440 GCF_006229205.1 Suricata suricatta
CCTGTTAGGTTTCTCCTGTTAGACCTATGAGTGCAAACATATGGTATCTGTCCTTCTCCCCCTGACTTATTTCGCTTAGCATGACACTCTCGAGGTCCATCCACTTTTCTACCAAAATCATGGTTTTATTTAAAAATTAATCCACTGACTTCACTGGCCTCCTCACCTGCCACCTGCCTAGGAGTCAGCTCCTAGATCTCAGGATCTCTCCAGAACCAGGAAAGGAAAATGACTTTCAATAAATCAAATATCGAGTAATCCAGCTTAGAGATTCTCTTTTGATTTTATTTTCAGGACGTGCTACGCTACATCAGTCCACCCGAGTAAGAGAGAGTGGAAATATACTCATCTTTTGTTTAGCACACACAGTCTGTGTGCTAGCTTTGTTCCACCCTGACTGCTTTTTATTTTTTAATTTTTATTTTATGTTGCTAGTTTTATTTCTGTATATCTCAGTCTAACTTGGTTCTATTCTGATCTTTAAAAGATGTGTTAATTCCTTGTAGGTGTCAGAAGTGATAAAAATTGAGACCAGAATTAAGTAAATACATTATTTAGAAGAGTGCACCTCTGTGAAATAGCCTCCACACAGTTTTACGATGGGATTCATGAGAAGTCAGTTTGCACTGAACGCTTGCTTTAGAGCCATCAGCCTACTTTATGATTCAAGACGGGGCAGTGCTAGTGTCTTCATCCACCAGCTCCTTGAACATCAGCTTTGGGGGTCATCGGCAGAGTTGAAGGCCCGAGGACTTTCTTTTGGGAACCACTGGTCAACCAGACAGCTGCCCGCCCATACATGTCCCTGGCCCTTGCAACGCTGTGTGACGTAGCCCTGCCGGTGAGAGGGTGGTCGGTGACCCATCTCCTGAACGTCCCTGCCTCCCACTGGCCCACTCTAGATGCTGCCTTCGGGTCTGTGGAAGAAGCACGTCACAGACAGGTGTTTCCACACTTCTCATTAGAAGACCATCACTGCTGCAAGGCAGTGAGAAGGAGCAGGCAGACTTGGGGGTTTGGGGATGCCTTCATAGACTTAGGTTAGAATCCCAGCAGTCACACATTCTTTGGGGACCTGGACCTCTCTGTCTCTCTCATCTACCCCTTACTTACCTGTAGGAGTGACTGTCAGTTAGTTGATGAGAACTTTGAGTAGACAGTGCCAGACAGTTTCTCCAAATTGCCAGATCATAAAATTCACTTGGAAAGTCTGCCCTGATTCAGGAGATCTGGAATGTTCTTCAGAAAACTCTATTTCTATAAAGCACATTTGGGAAACATGAAAATAACATAAAAATGGTAAACAATAAATGACTTTTAAAATTTTTTTGAAGTTTATTTATTTATTTTGAGAGAGAGAAAGCATGAGCGGGGGAGAGGCCGAAGGAGAGGGAGAGACAGAATCCCAAGCAAGCTTTGTGCTGTCAGTGCGGAGCCTGATGTAGGGCTCAAATTCATGAAACTGTGAGATCATGACCTGAACCAAAACCAAGAATTGGACACTTAACCAACTGAGCCACCCAGGAACCCTGTAAATGACTTTTTTAAATGTGTATTTTTGATCCATTCATCTATATTGGCTTTTTTGTGTGTTTTCAATTTGAGAGAGAGAGAGTATGCAAGTGGGGTAGAAGGACAGAGATAGAGAGAGAGAGACACAGAGAAACAGAGAGAATCCTTTTTTAAAATGTTTTTTAACTAATCAATTAATTTTTGAGAGCGAGAGACAGCCTGAGCAGGGGAGGGACAGAGAGAGAAGGAGGCACAGAATTCAAAGACAGGCTCTAGGCTCTGAGCTAGTTGTCAGCACAGAGCCTGACACAGGGCTCGAACCCATAAACCATGAGATCATGGCCTGAGCTGTAGTCGGAGGCTTAACCAACTGAGCCACCCAGGCACCCTAAGAGAGAGAGAATTATAAGCAGCCTCACACTCAGTGCAGAGCCTGATATGGGGCTCTGTCTCATCTCACAGTGGTGAGATCATGACCTCAGCCAAAATCCAGAGTCAGATTCTCAGTCCATTGAGCCACCCAGGAGCGCCCTGTGTCGGCTTTCTAAAGGCCTGGAGCAAAACCAGCCTTGTTACTTCTCTAGAGCCATTCATATATCTGAATACGTTCATTCTGCTGGAAACATCTGAGTCCTTGCTGGCACAGTGATTTTACTCACCTAAATCATTTCATTGATTACTCGAAAATCAAACTCACAGAATATGCCAAAAATATTCACAAACCTGTAATCCATCTGACTAACTCCCAACAAAGCATACGTATTTCTACTCCTTTGATATCCATTTATTTCTGGAGAGCTAATAGCTTTTGAAGTGTGTCTGCCCACAAAAGAAAAATCATTAAGGTGTAAGAAAACATGAGCACAGGTGTGATAAATATGCTTCCCTAGAGTGGGAGATTCCCACTAGAGCTACTAAATCCAAAGGCCACAGATATTTTATAAAATGGCAGCTTTTCCTTTGATGAATCAATATGGAGCTTCTACCCCACTAATTCCCAGTGACCCAGTATGCCCACTCCTGTGGGCAATAAGTCCTACCCGTGATTTAGGGTTAGGGTTGGCATGAGCCCTTCTGAACTTTCCAGCAGGTGCACCCAGCCAACCCCACGAGGACAGCCTGAGCTCCTGGATCTCCATGCTTGCCACCGTGATGCCTAGCACCCCGGAGTCCACAATGCATCATTGTCCCGTGTGCATTTCTATGACATTCCCTGTAGTTCTTGCAGAACTGCCACCTCATGCACCTGCCAGAGTCTGTGTTCGATTTCCTAGGTGCAAAGTCCATCTGACGGTACGCTTCCGGTGGCCAGGACACAGCCCCGTGCTTCTCCCTGTCATTCACAGCGCCAAACACCACGTGAAGCCTCAAGAGCATCACAACTTTTGTTGTTGTGAACTAAGATCAGCAATAAAAATATTGTAAAGCTACTGAGCTGTGTCAGCCAGGCAGAGAGCGCCTCAGTCAATTTGATTTTACAATGGGTTGGAATTAGTCTTGGCTGTTACATAAATGTTAGTTTAAAACATAAATACCTGAGCCTCTTGTTCTTTATTTCTTTCTCTTTCTTATAACAGAATAGTCTCTCTCTTCTCCCCTGCATTCTCTGAGCTACATATTTAATGCTATTCATGAATCCTTCCAATTTCAAGGACTCATCACATGAGCCGTCCCCAGGGCTGTTTCCTAGAACAAAGTCTACTGTGGGTATGCTTGGAGTTGCAGGGAAATTCTGACAAGAAACACCAGGTGGCGCCAGAACCACATTACAATACCGCCACTTCCCTGAATCCGGTGTTTGTCTTCAAGCACCTGATGGGTTTTATGCTTCCTCTCTAGATCTTCCCTCATCCCAGCTTGTCCCACAAGTCACCTGGATCTTATTTATGCCCCACTACGCCATACCTGCTCAATTTCAGCAGGCAGAAAGAGGATTCCTTTCCTCAGCTGCAGGAGCTACTTCTTACCGGGATGAAGCAAGAGTTTGGGTTTGCTAGCCAAGAAGCATTTATCCGAAGCCAGTAATGTGCTTGGCTCTGCTCTACCTCTTGACTTAAAAACCAGCATTTTGCTGTTGGGAAAGAATGTAGAGTCCTCTCCCTATTCGTATCTCCAGCCCCTATTTAATAAGGAGATTACTGAGGCTTAGAGAGAAGAGGATACCTACTTCCATTCAGACAGTTACTAGCAGACTCTATATTAAAGGCCAGCCTTCCTCATTCCAATAGCATTTCCTCAATGCTCCATATTATTCCAAAGCCACTAGAGGGCAAAATCTTAAATGTACCCCATGCTCCCGTTTGCCTTTGTAGGTGCCCCATGAAATGTGCCAGTTGACTGATGAGTAAAAACTGGCTCTAGGATCCTTGTATTCCGACATGAGAGGTAATTATTTTGATCAAGAAATTCCAATCTTTTGAGGGAGGTATTTTGAACCTTAAATTCAAACCTAAATTTTAGATAAAAATGAAACTTCCAAAATTTAAATCATAACCTCTTAGAAATTGCATCTAAGTGTTTGTGTCCTTAGCAAATTATACGTATATTGAATATCAGAAGTGTCATGAAGATGCTTCATTTCTACAATGGTTAAATATTTTTAATAGCATGATAGAGCTATGGTGGCTCAGTCAGTTGAGGATCTGACTCAGTTTCAGCTGAGGCCATGATCTCACAGTTCGAGAGTTTGAGCCCCACACTGGGCTCTGTGCTGACAGCACAAAGCCTGCTTGGAATTCTCTCTCTCCTCTCTCTATGCCTCTCTCTCTCTCTCTCTCTCTCTCTCAAAATAAATAAATAAACAAATAAACTTGGGAGAAAAAGTAAGTATGAAGTTTCATTCATTCGTTCACAAGCTACATGCCAATGCCTTCTGTGTGGCACATACTGTTCTAGGTCAAGGGATGCAGCAAGGAATAGAGAGAACTCTGCCTTCACAAACGTGCATGCTGATGAAAGGAGATGGACAATATGCAGTAAGGGAGTAAAATAATCTAGAATGTCAGGCGGTGGTCCATGCTTTGGAGAAGAAACAAAGGAGGAGGGAAGACTGGAAGTCCTTGAAAGGGGGGAGGGGCATTCTGTCCTAAAGAGCTTGGCAAGGAACGACCTGACAGACAGGATGGGTATGTGCACAGGGCATTCCAAGCAAAAGGCATAGCAAGTGCAAACCACCCAAGAGAGGGCCATGCCTGATATGTCCGGGAAGAGCAGAAGAGCGAGGCAGGCAACGTTTCTGGAAGCGTGTGAGCCAAGGGAGACAGTGCTACAGAAGAAGCCAGTTAGTTTTGCATCAGCTTTCTTCTTTCTTTACTTCTTTGTTTTCTTTCTTTCTTGTTTTTAAACCAAAGGCGGAAGCCTTTGCTTTGGTCTCTGCACCTAGTTAAACTTGTTTTGAAATACTTCGTGATTTTCCTGTTGCTACTGGGGAAAGTACATAAAATGTCCCGGTTACTAAGCAAGCTTCAAAGGGAACAGAGGGACGCTGCCGTCTGAGAACTGCTGAGAACTGCTGAATATTGAAATAATTTCCATCTCAGGCTGGAAATCCCACCTATCTGCTGGAGCTGACAACCAAGATGGATCACCCGAGCCAAGTTAATCATAACAAATGAAAATGTTGAGGCACCTGTAATTAATTACTACCTAAATGAGATTCCCATCTTTGCGAAAGATAGCCTCTGAACATATCAGGTCATCCATCTTCCAGTTTCTTGAACTAGATTCATAATTTAATTTTCCTTCTGACTCTCCTCAGAACCTGTCACATGTCTTACACAGACAATGACTTTTTTCCTTAAAGTTTTGAGAGTATTGTATGTAGGACATAAACAATGAAAGGAAATTAGGAGTCCTGTGATAATGACAGCCCTTCACTGCTGGCTCAGAAGAACCGGTATTTAGAAACAATTTTGAAGTATACGACCTCTTTCCCACTTTCTATTTTCATGACCTTCCTTAAAATACTGTAAATTCGGTATTTTTGTCATCATTATTGTGATTCATATTTTACGTGTCAGAAACGGTGATCGAAGTGCTTACCAAGCTTTTCAGTGCTCTTTTCTTCATCAAACCGCCTCGGCTTGCAGTTCATTTGATACCTTTGTGCTCAGCTTGGTGTCATTAACCATTTACAGCTCAGCAAAGAGTTCCACACCAGCCACATAATAAGGACAAAAAGAAAAAGGTTGATGGACTGAACTTAGCTCATCTCCGTGAGGTGTCTTCTACTCATTACCTGTCCTCTCTTGATTCACATTCTTCTCTCAGATCTCAGCTGAGACGCCACTCTCTCTGGGAGACTTCCACAGATGTTCTTCTTCCCTCAGAGGAATGGCCTCGCCATCCTCTAGGCCGTCATGTATGTGGTGCACCTGTCATAGCATAATGTCCGTAACTACTACTCCCAGTTCTGGCTTTAGCTCAACACATACTCATTGAAAAAAGGTATTCATAAGAGTCTCCATCACATGCCCACAGCTAACCTCATACTTAATGGGGAGAAGCTAAAAGCTTTTTTTTATCTTGAAGAGCAGGAAGGAGACAAGCCCTCCCTCAAGACTTTTAGTCATCACAGCACTAGAAGCCCTTGCCAGAGCAAGCACGCAAGAAAAATAAATAAAAGCCATCCAAACTGAAAAGGTAGAAGCAAAATTATCCTTATTTGTTGATGATGTGATGTTATATACAGAAAACCCTAGACTCCACCAAAACGTTTAGAATTAATAAATTTATATGTATATATGTATATGATGAATACATATTATTCATATGTCATTTGCAATGTTATATAATTTTGTCTTAAAAAAAAGAAGAAAATCCCTGAGCACACGAACAAAAAAGCAGACACAGACGCATAAACACATAGAACACTGGTGATTTGTCAGAGAGCGGGGGATGCAGAGTTGAGTGAAGTAGGTGAGGGGATTAAGAGGTGCCAACTTTCAGTTATAAAATAAATAAATCATAGAAATGAAAAGTACAGCATAGGGAATGTATTACTGTAATGATATTGTAAAAGATAAAAAGGAAATCCGGCCATTTTCAACAATATGGATGAAACTGGAAGGTATTATGCTACGTGAAATAAGCCAGACAGAGAAAGACAAATACTGTGTTACATCACTTACATGTGGACTCTAAAACATTTTTTAAAAAATGAAAATAAAAATCCAAACTCCTAGAAACAGGGGAGAGAATGGTGGGTTCCAACGACAGGGAAGGCAGGGAGGAGAGGGAGAGGTTGGTAAAAAGATGCAAACGTTCAGTTTTAAGATGAATAAGGTCTGAAGATCTAATGTAAACATGGCGACTGGACTTGATAGCGCTGTACTGGATAACTGAAGTTTCCTGAGAGAGAACTTGCGTTGTTCTCATAATAAAAACAAGCAAACGTGAGAAGTGATGGATGTGTTAACTCAGTGGTCGAAATCCTTCCACAATGTATACATGTATGAAGCCATCATGTTGTACACATTCAATTTATTTTTAAAAATATATTTAAATAAATATGTATTATATAGGCTTACATAAGCCTATGTAAAATATACATTTAGGTTTAATGTAGATTTTAGGTTTCAGTTATACCTCAATGAAGCAGCAAAAAGATCCATAGAAGAAAAATAGAGTCTTTTATCATCTTAGGAACCTACTAGAGATACCAAAACTGCACAAAAAAGATAGTGTGCAATAGACTCCATAGGAATCCCAGAGGAAGAACTGGAGCAAAGGCCATGGAAGTGGCCAATAGCAAGGTGGGGAAAACAGTCTCTGCTCTCAAGGAGCTTGTTGGGGCCCAGTAGGCAAAAAATACCCTCAAACAATATTTGGCCTCCTGGGCCGCACATATGGCTTCTGTTCATCCTATGATTTTCTCATTGCTTTGCAAAGAGGCATATACTTTTAGACTTTGAATCAACTTGGGTCAGTCAGTGATCTTCCCTTACTTTATTTTCTGGCTTTTTGTCTGCTGTTGGGAGTGAACATAATCCTCTGCCAAAAGATTTGCTTACAAAAGGATGAGCATCTTACCCTTGAATAACTGATGAAGGGCCTTAAGGAATGTATATCTCCTCATAGAATTCTTCAGGCTTATTTTATGCTTAAAACCAGACTATTATTAGGGGATTCCTCTTTTGTAATGACTTAATCCTGTTACTTACTACTGTCCTGATAAGAATGACCTTTTCTGGAGCATGTCTTTACTTCAAGGACCTTGAACTATGTGACCATTAAAGAAACGATGTAATCACCCATGGTATATAAGACCCTGACTATCCTAATAAAGTGTGGCTTTACCACCATCCATGTTGTCTGTCTCGTCTGTCTTGTCTCGTCTTGTCTTGTCTTCTTTCCTAGAGATATTGCGCAGACACCAACCCCCTACTCAGGACCTTTTGACTGTGGTGCGTGGGTTGGTCCCCCGCAGAGCTTGGAACCTAAAATGCTAGTAACATGTTAATTAAAGCGGATTGACAGGTGGAAGAAATAAATGAAAGAAGTGGAGACAAATTCTGTTAACATTCACAGGATGGGAAGATTAAATCTGGTTGCTGAGCTCAAGGAGATCTAGGTGGAGGAAAAAGTATTTGGGGTCAGTTCTGAAGAAGGGAAGAAGTACTGATACCTGGAGATGTCATGTGGGACCTGAGGGGTGGGAAGTCAGTGAGGGGGAAGTCAAAGTCCATGGCATGGAATAAACGTACGGTGGTGATGTGGGCAAGGTAGGGCTAGCATGCAAGTGTAGATTGGTCCTAACCCTGAGGAAGAGAAGGAGCCATATTGGTCTCCTGATTAAGGGACCATGTATTGTAAGTCAAGAGAGGCCATAATGGGGATTGCAGACAAATGTTGTGGACGGGCAGAGAAGCAAAGGGTGTCACGAGGTTGATGGAATCAAACACCTACAGGAGACAGGACACCACAGGTGGAAGAGTGGACCTAATTTAAGAGTTCTGTGTAGATCCTAGTCCTGCCACTTATTCCAGGATCCTGGGCAATGTCTCTGAAGCTGTTTCTGAACACATTTGTGTGACGTTATACACTCCTGTTCATTTTCTTATGTGCTGATCTTCATAGCAGTCCAGCTGAATAAGAACCATTACGGCTGATTTTACAGATGAAGTAGAGTTGTGTAGAGATAACACAATTTAACTTCCTCTGTAGGCCTTTGTGTTTATTCACACAAACAATCAATCTGAGATTCTTAAAGGTTTTTGTACAAAGTGTTGCACTTTGCTTAGAAGGAACCCAAACTTGACTATGACCTCCCTGGGCCCCAGTCTCTTTCTGGGCATGTGATTTCCTTCATTCTATTAAGAACTTGGATTATATAGACACTCAATGATTGATGATTTACATTGATATGAAACAGATATCAGATATAAAATAAGCATAAATATAAGGATATCTATGTTTATGATTATATAATTAAAACATTCTGTGCTTGTAGAATTTATAACAGCTTTCAGCTTGGTAAAGTTGTCAGATGCATCAAAGTTCTGGAGTTGGCACTACTTTATATGGGAATTTTCTACCTTCCCCATAGGGTCCTTATGAGCTTTTAAATGATGAATGTTTGTAGTTTGTATCACCGTGTCTATAATGGGGTAAATGCCCATCCAATGTTATTATAGTTATTGGTATCATCATCATTGCTATCATTATTATTCTCTCTTCCAAATTGCCTGCTGGAGTCTCCGGGGCTGATGTGATTGTCCCGGTTTTGTAGAAGGGAATCCACTGGGCTCAGAAGGGAATAAATGGCTGAGTGTAACAGATCTGCAAAAAGATTTTAGCTCTTTTGCCTCCTGTACACTGGTCTTTCCCTTACCATTGTGTCTCAGCATATCCATGTTAAAAAATTCTTCCAGTTGGGGAAAAAAGTTGGCAGAAAAGAAAGTTAATGAGCTGAATCATGCAGACAGACAGAGCGGAAAAATATTGTTGTTCCTTTTGCATGTTATGTTCTTGCCAGAAATCAAGTAGGTGGAGATTTTGAAGAGTAACCAGTTAGATAAATATGGTGGTTTCAAAGAACCAGGTCTAGAGCCAGACCAACTATATTTAAAGTTTGAAGGAAAAAAATCAGCAAAGTCAGACATGATGTTGAACTCATTGAGCTTGACTTACTACCAAATTTCTCTCTTCAAAAATAATTAAAGAGTTATAAATACCATAAACCTACATTGTGAAGCATAAATTATTCCAAGAGAAGTTTTATATTTAAAACGACTCAAAATTTAGGGAGCTAACTAAGACTACCAATGCCCAAGCCAGACCCCGGGAGCCTAAGAAAAGAATTAAAATGTTGACATCGCAACTGAAGGTTAATCTACTCACTATATGCACCACCCCATCTGCTCAGAAGTCACGCTCTGTCTTTATCCCTTGTCTACAACTCACACCGGCCTCCGTAAGAGAAACCGGGTCTCACCAGCAATTTCGTACCTTAATGAGATAAAAACTCGGATGACAAGTGCGTGAAAGTAAAACTAAGATAAACTGGTAACCACTACTGATAAATATTTAACAGATGTGGTCCAAATCCGTCTGCCAGCTGGAGGAGGGAAAACCATTCTATTTCACAGTTCGGATATAATTATTGGCCACATTTCTCCAAGCAAAGACAGTGACATTGGCTCACTCCCCAGGAGCATTTTCTTCTGATCCTGGCACTGGGATTCACTTTTCCTTCGCAGACTGCAGCAATATACCCTTCACTTGCCCCAGCGTATTCATCCAGCAGATACCTGGAACCAAAACCATGTATGAGAAGTGGAAAGGGAAGGGGCTGGCTCAGGCTGTGTTTGTATACTGTGATACATATATTCTTGACATCAACGACTGCACATACCTATGTGTCAGCAGGAGACCAAACTGGTCGGCAAATAACCTTTTACCCAGGATAGTTCACTCAGGAGAAGAACTTTTACCCAGACCCTGATAATCAATCACCCTTTTGGACGACTTCACAGACAATCATCATTGTTCCAAGTATTATGCCCTTTACATTCCTTAAACAGACTATGTGCTAATAATTTTCCTAAACATCACCGCTGAGACTCCTTCCAGTAACGACTGACTCATCCCTTGGATTCCCAAGCAGCTGTTGTATAATATGAGCAGGATGTTTTGACCATGTTCCTTGACCTGACTGTTTTGACCCCAAGGATGTTTTGGTCCAGGAATGCATTCTGGAATTTAGGTGGGTAACACACCACAACTATACTCGTTTCCTATTTCCACTCTTTTCCCATGTCATCATTTTCCAAACACTGTTACCAAAATATATATTTTTTTCTAAAACACTAATCTAATCATGTCGTTCCTCTGCTTAAAAGCCATCAGTCATTGACCTCCTATTACCCACATTCTGATCCCACTTGACCTGCCTTTTCTTATCTCCAAACTTCTCCTTACATAATTGCCCACTGGTCATCAAGCCCATCCTGCATGTGTCATAACATAAGCTGATGTTTTGCTTTGTTTTTCATTGTCCAGGGCCCTCCTTATGAATTGTTTTTAAGTCTCATTATTTCTCACTATAAAGAATTCTTCAAGGTCCAGGTCAAGTCTCTTGCATCGAAGAAGCGTTTTCTGACAACTCCAGGCTTCTCATCCCCCCTCCTCCAAACACATAGCACATGTATCCTACCTCAATCACTATAGGCATTTCCTTACTATTTAATTAATGCTTCTATTCATGAAAACATACCTATCTCACCAATAATTGAGAACTGAGAGCTGCGGGGTGCCTGGATGTCTCAGCTGGTTAAGTGTCCAACTTCAGCTCAGGTCATGATCTCACAGTTCGTGAGTTTGAGCCCCACATAGGCTCTGTACTGACAGTTTAGAACCTGGAGCCTGCTTCAGATTCTGTGTCTCCCTCTCTCTCTCTGCCCCTCCCCTGCTCACACACTGTCTCTCTCTCAAAAATAAATAAATATTAAATTTTCTTTTACTAATTTAGAGCTGAGCCTATGTTTTCATTATATAGATAACAAGAGCAATATGATTAGGAACGTGATGCATTCTTGGTTGTGAGGATGAGAGGATCCTCTCAGAATTCTTCTTCCTTCCTCCTTAAGTATCTGTCTCAAAGCTGTAGAACCCACCAAAAAGGACAGAACAACCTGCCAGATGGAGAAGGATTTGTCATCATCCGGGAATGTGCAGAAGACCCAGACAGAAGTACACAACTGATGAAACATATTCTTGTGGAATCTGCCTCTGTAAGGAGCAAGTGCAATCAGATACTGACTTATAGTCAAAACATACACCTGATGATTTTATTGATAATCTTATTGTAATTTTAACATTAACACATCTGTGATCTGGATAGTCATTTTCTTGTTTATGATGTTAACAATCATTTATTGTATACTCACAATGTGCCTGAGGATGCAAAGAGGGTGATACTGTCTCTGCTCTTGAGGAATGTCCTGTGAGCATGTTAGAAATGGAACAGCAGAGGCTCAGCAAGGCCACTGGGCAAACACTGGTTGGCCTGGACTCCCACTCGGATCCTCAAACTCCTACCTTGGTCCTTTTTCCCACATGTGTTGCTCCACGGCCTATGTTCAGGGAATATCTCTGCTCCTCCTGGGTTTCTTAATACTTGTCTGGATGGCTGGCAAGCTGAGGATAAAGATACAATGTGAGGGAAAAGGCCCTATTTTCTATATGACTCGAAGAAGACAATAGAGCAGCCTTTCTGAGTTGGGTGGAAACCTGGTGGCTAACGCAGCTTCCCAAAGACAGCTCCTGGTCATGGAGACTATCTGGATTTTTTTTCTCTGAGGTTTGCATTTCAAAATGCTTCTTTCCACTGGCACTCGTGCTCTGGGATGTGCGCCAATTTGATTACCTCTTTTTTCCATGCTTGGAAGCTGCTGCATAATAATCCTTTAACCTCTGCAAAGCCAGGAAAAAATGTGATAGCAAAGACAATGTTAGTCCTGGAGGAAATTTTCCCTCTTTAGATGTTGAAGCTCCGGTATGTACTTGCAAAGAGGAACACAGAACTGTGTCGCTTACAGTTGTTGGCTATCCTGATCATCTTGGAGTTTTGAATGGCTTTTTCCTTCTCTGACAGAAACTAGAGCATCCTTAGGAAAATGGCTTTGACTTCATGGCAACACCTTTGCTCTTTAATACCCTTAAGAATCTGTCTGACTTTTAAAATTAGTTTTTATATCTCTTCCCAGCCTTTTGTGATTAAGCCTTGATAGGATGATCAACATGGTTTCAGTTTCTTTCAGCTCCTTGAAATTAGCCTTGAAAAATCCTTGGTCCTACTGTCTCTGGACTTCCCAGGCTAGGCTCTAGAGCCTCCTGCTTAATTCAGCTCATTAGTTTCTAAGAAGAGAGTGTAGACAGGCCCTAGGAAGATAGAGGAAGAGAAGGAGAGAGAGAGAGAGACAGAGAGGTAATTCTTTCCTGTAAAGTTCTATATTTTCCCTTTGATAGATTAAGTTTATTTATTTAGATAGATTGTTTGTTTGTTTGTTTGTTTTTGGTCAATGTGGCAGAGGTTGCCTAGGTAGTCACAAACAGATTTCCTCTTATCTGTGAACTGATAGACAATATTTCCCAGTCTTCCTTATAATTACATACCACAAGTGACTCATTTCTAGCCAATGAAAATGCAGATGTAAGTAACATATACCACATTTCAGCCTGCATTATAAAAGCTTCCTACAAACTGTGTCCCAGTCTCCTTCCTTTGTCTACTGGTAATAGAACTTATTATCCTAGTGTGGTAGGATCCCCTCCCTAAGGAAAGAAAGAAGAAGAAGAAGAAGAAGAAGAAGAAGAAGAAGAAGAAGAAGAAGAAGAAGAAGAAGCAGCAGGAGCAGCAGGAGGAGGAGGAGGAGCAGGAGGAGGAGGAGCAGGAGGAGGAGGAGGAGTGGGAGGAGGAGGAGGAGAAAGAAGAAGAAGAAACGGCAAGGCAGCCTGGTTATACACGTACATGACAACATCCCTCACGACCTTGTAACATGAGACCACTTAATCAGAATACATGTTTGTGTGTTACCATATATGGGAGACAAAGAAGTAGAAAATATATGAAAAACTATACCATGTGGCATTTGGCGCTCAGTTCTTTGGGTACACACCCAACTGAGCGGACCAGCAGGAATAAGTTCCTTCCTGGAAAGAAAAGACTTGGTGTTCTGACTCTCTGTGCAAGAATCTTGCTACACTAGGAGACAGTGGAAAAACTAGAGGTACCTCTCTGAATTGCCATTGGAATATCACCATGGACTAGATCATCGGATTTTATGTGACTGAAAAACAATCACCTATAAGGTTGAACTACTGAAATGTGGGGGGTTATTTGTTTCAAAATCATACGCAACCACCAATTGCTATAGAAATCAGTACCTTGGTGTTGGCTTAGTGGTTGGTTTTTGGGTGGCAAGTAAAGAGATAAATTATGCCTGAAGAGAAAGAACTTTGTTTTGTTGTGATAAAATATTTGGTTGCTTTCAATTTTAGAAGGCACCCTCATTGATTCCTTACTCTAGAGAAAGTGGTTGGAAAAAGTTAGAATATTTGTGTATAAAATTATATTGACTTGACTTAGCACAGGATTATGTGAGAGAGAGAGAGAGAGAGAGAGAGAGAGAGTGTTTAGGCAAGAATAGACTGCTTTCCAAACAGATGTCCATGACAATTGAGAACATCCAAAGATACAAAGTTCTACATGCTGGAAAAGCAGGCTATAGCCAGATCTCAAATAGCAGCAGATAAGACTGAAAAAGATGTTTAGTGACTAAAGCCCAGTAAATATTCTCATTTGAAATAAATATCTCAAGTCTGAAGCAGCCATTCTTGAAAGGTATGATCTTCCTAAATATTATTTCACATTAGCGTCAAGATTCTCACCATTAAGTTAAGAAGAAGAATAGGAAAAGGTTTAAAAAGAAAAATATATATATAATAAGTAAAGTAAAATAAGATGAGAAAAAATAAAATGAGAGAATTATGTCCAAGAAAGGGCTTTGATTGGGGTTATAGGGACATGGAACCACTTAGAAGAAAATTGATCAGTAGTCTACAGAATTTATGAAAAGAAATGAAGTTTCAAAGAATTCACAGGTGGAAACTGAAATGCCCTTGGCTGTCCAAGCTTTAAATAAGCCCTGGGGCTCCAAACTTGCACAAGTAGAAAAGAAACTATGAGTTGTGATCAATCTGCAAGGGGAGAGTACTCCCCAGTCCTCACTTGAGCTGAGACCAGTGAGGACGGCAGACAAGCGGACTCTGCCCAGAAAGCCAGCAGCCATGCTAGACATCTGGGTTTAAAAACGAAAATTCCTGGGGCGCCTGGGCGGCTCAGCTGGTTAAGCGTCCGGCTTCGGCTCAGGTCATGATCTCATGGTTCGTGGGTTCGAGCCCCATGTCAGGCTCTTTGCTGACAGTACCTCAGAGCCTGGAGCCTGTTTCAGATTCTGTATCTCCCTCTCTCTCTGATCCTCCCCTCCTCACGCTGTGTCTCTCTGTCTTTCAAAAATAAATAAAAAGCCTTATTAAAAAAATGGAATTTCCTGTACTGCCAAGACAGAGAGACTCCAGTTCACCAAGAATCACAACTGCTGAGAATCAAATGCTCTCCCATCTGTAAAAGCCTAAGGAAGTTTCATTCTGCCTTTTCTCGACCATTGTATTTTGTGTGTGTGTTGAAAGTGGATAGTAGATGCTTTGGCTTTTTTAGGGCACAGGTCTGTAGCCTATTAGGAGCTAACCCCAAATCTGGTGAATAGAATGGCCGCATCACCTAGAAATCCTAGATTTTGAACTGGGTGCAGTGACTGGAGGTGATGCTAGGTTCTCTTCCTTAGGTAGGGGCTGAACTTGTTCCCCACGTGAGACGGTGAAACTGGTAGTTGATGACAATTTCCTCTTCTTTCATAGCTATCTAGTTACTAAACCTCACCTCTCAGCCTTCCTTACAGATGTGTAACATGGTCAGATTCTAGGCAATGTTACTACTTCCAGAACTGAACCATGAAGACCGAGATACTTCTAAATATAAATTAATCTTTCCACTTCCCATAAGCCTATGGCAATACGTTTATATCTGCATATACCTGTTTTTCTCTCTTCACTAAACAGTGTAATAAATTCTAAAATAGTAGAAATAAGTGTGTAGACAGAGGGGTGACTGTCACAGATTTGCGAGGCCAGCGATAACATTAAGGATAATTATGTCTAAACTAACAAATGAAGGAAGAGAAGTTAGTTGAGCATGAGGGTCATGGGCAAGATACCAGCCAAGCAAATGGAATAGGGAGGGAGATGCGGAGACACAAAAAATCCTGTGTAGCAGAGCATGAGACTCCCCCACCATATACTCTTAGTCCTTATGATGCCAGTGTCTTAAAATGCTTCTTGAGTATCTACATTTGTATCTCTTACCCTGAGGCTATTTCCAGTTACTGGAACCTGTCTTCTTCCCATGTACAGAAGGCCATACGTGCCAAAGAACTTATGCCCTTCCTTCCCCAGGATTTGGTGTTTGAAGACCCCCAAATCCCTCACCTCTGAGATGGGTTCACTACAATGCTCATGCTCTGCACTGGATCCCAGAGTTCCACAGTCAGATTCAGCTTTTATAAGCAATACTTGTGATGTGCTTAATAACCCAGTCACTACCACCTTCTGTGTGTCAGCTCTCTATTACCATACTGTTGCATCCTGAGACCAATTTCCAATGAAGATTCATATGCCTGTGAATCCTTATTTCAGGGTCTGCTTTTGGGAGAAGTAAACTATTATGCCATAAAGAGCTAAAAAAAAATCCAAATTGATTGAAACAGAATACATTGACCCTTGAACAACCGGGGGTCAGGAGCAGTAAGCACTCATGCAGTCAGAAACCCACATGTACCTTTCGACTCCCCAGAAACTTAATTACTAATAACCGACTGTCAACTGGAAAGCCTCACCTGTAACATAAACAGCCAATTAACACATATTTTGTATGTTTTATGTGTTATATACTGTATTCTTACAATGAAGTAAGCCAAAGTAAAAATGTTATTAAGAAAATCCTAAGGAAGAGGAAATACATTTACAGTACTGTATTTATCGAAAGAAGCCTGTGAATACGGGGGCCTGCACAGTTCAAACTTGTGCTGCTCAAGGGCCAATTCTACAAGGAAGAGAAATTACAAAAATGCATATGGGAAGGTAACATTTATGCTTTATTTGAAGGGCATGGAAATACCACTGAATGGCTTGCTAAACTATAGGAATATATTTAAACATTAGATTTGTGTTAGAAAAAGTATCAATCCAGAAGCCAGAGAAACCTGGCTTGGTTTGGGGAAAGATGGAGCAAAACTAGAAAAAGGGAGAGAAATTTGGAGGTTTTTAAAGTAACCAAGATTAAAATTAATAATAACTTGAACTTTGATAATAGACAAGTGGATGGAAAGGTAAGAAGTCTTGAGAGAGAGATTTAGAATAAGGCAGATTCAAATGAGTCTGATCAAATTGTCAGGTTTGATAGAATGCGAAGAACAAGAAAGAGGATTGAAACCGAGGAAATTCCTTGGGAGCCGGAGAAACTGGATGGAAAGTGACAGCCTTTTCCGAAGCAGGAAATCTAAGAGTTCATCAAAACTAACTGAAAGGTGGTTAAAAAAATACTCTTTGGGATGTGACAACTTTGAGGCACCAGTCATATATGTAAATAGATGTATCTAGTTATCAGTAAGATTTATGGATCAGAAATTCAGGAAAATGATCAGAGCTGGAGCTTGAGGCTTGAGTATTGTTTAAATCTGGATGTTAATAAAGCAGTAAGATGATGATCTCCAGTGAGAGCTCATGAAGCTGTGGTTGCTTGTACCCCTGCTCCCTAGAAGAAAATTCTTTTTCTCCCCTTCCTCTTATCACCATGAGTACAAAATAACTTATGGATTTTGTTTAGAAGACAAAGGTCAAACATGAAAGGCATCTCACTGGACAGGTTTTTAGTAATGTAAGTGAAACATCTATTTGTAATTATCTGAGCCTAGGATCTAAATAATTTTTTATAATAAATACAAATTTTATTTTGTAAATTTTTACATGCATTGTATTTTCCAGGAATGAAATTATGTATATTGGAGATAACTTTATTTACTTTTCTTTGACTATTTGCTAAGAGTTATTCATTATTATGGAATATAATATCACTAATGGTAATATTGGTTGTGACGTTTACATTAAAACGTATTACCTCTATATCGATTTGATATTTTAGCAGTTGTAAGCACAAATAGGACAGAGATTTGAAACTTAGAAACATTAAAAGTTATTTCATATTTTAACACACACAAACACACATTTAATTTGTGTATAACAGAATGATAAAAATATGGGAAATTACTACACTGATTTTTCTTTTATATTTGAATTTCCAATTGTATGTAATTTGAATATGATACCCTGCATGAGTTTCACTCTGAAGCCTCCTTCATTACAGTTTCTTTTAACACTCAATTACTTAGGATGCTGCCTCATGAAGGATATTGTCTCCAAATCCTTTTGAGTGCTGGAAACTAAATTTTGAGAGAAGCAATCGATGTTCTGTGATATTTTATTGCATCGTCCCATGCCATAGCAAACATAGAGAATTATGTCAGCACTAAGTATCATATCTCCTCATTTTATCTTTTTTTAAAATAGTTTATTGTCAAATTGGTTTCCATACAACACCCAGTGTTCTTCCCCATAAGTGCCCTCCTCCATCACCACCACCTCTTTTTTCCCCTCCCCCTTCCCTTCAAACCTCAGTTCATTTTCAGTATTCAATAGTCTCTTAAGTTTTGCATCCCTTGCTCTCCCCAACTCTCTTCCCTCTTCCCCTCCCCCTGGTCCTCCATTAGGTTTCTCCTTCTTTCCTGTTAGACCTATGAGTGCAAACATATGGTATCTGTCCTTCTCTGCCTGACTTATTTCACTAAGCATGACACCATCAAGGTCTATCCACTTTCCTACAAATGGCCAGATTTCATTCTTTCTCATTGCCATGTAGTACTCCATTGTGTTTATACACCACATCTTCTTGACTCACTCATTAGGTGAGGGGCATTGAGGCTCTTTCCATGTTTTGGCTATTGTTGACATTGCTGCTATGAACATTGGGGTATATGTGCTCCTATGCATCAGCACTTCTGTATCCCTTGGGTAAATCCCTAGCAGTGCTATTGCTGGGTCATAAGGGAGTTCTATCGATAGTTTTTTGAGGAACCTCCACACTGTTTTCCAGAGCGACTACACCAGTTTACATTCCCACCAACAATGTAGGAGGGTGCCCGTCTCTCCATACCCTCACCAGCCT
>NC_043703.1:156003540-156005618 GCF_006229205.1 Suricata suricatta
AACCTCTCAGTATTTCCCCATTGAGAATTATATTGGCTGTGGGCTTTTCATAAACTGCTTTTATAATGTTAGGTAAGTTCATTCTATTCTGACTTTCTCAAGGGTTTTTATTAAGAAAGGGTGCTGTATTTTGTCAAATGCTTTTTCTGCATCTATCGACAGGGTCATATGGTTTTTATCCTTTCTTTTGTTAATGTGATGGATCACATTGATGGATTTGCAAATATTGAACCATCCCTGTAACCCAGGAATGAATCCCACTTGATCATGATGGATAATTCTTTTTATATGCTGTTGAATTCAATTTGCTAGTATCTTGTTGAGTATTTTTTGCATCTGTAGTCATTAAGGATATTGGTCTGTAGTTCTTTTTTTGGCTGGGTCTCTATCTGAATTGGGTATCAAGGTCATGCCGGCTTCATAGAATGGGTTTGGATGTTTTCCTTCTATTTCTATTTTTTGGAATAGTTTGAGAAGAATGGGTATGAGCTCTGCTTTAAATGTCTGGTAGAATTCCCCTGGGAAGCCATCTGGCCCTGGGCTCTTATTCGTTGGGGGATTTTTGATAACAGATTCAATTTATTCACTGGTTATCAGTGTATTCATACTTTCTATCTCTTCCCGTTTGAATTTTGGCAGTGCATGCGCATTTAGGAATTTGTCCATTTCTTCTAGGTTGTCCAGTTTGTTGGCATATAATTTTTCATAGTAATCTCTGATGATTGCTTGTATTTCTAAGGGATTGGTTGTAATAGATTCTTTTTCATTCATGATTTTTGTCTATCTGGGTGCTCTCTCTTTTCTTTCTGAGGAGCCTGGCTGGAGGTTTATTGATTTTGTTTATTTTTTCAAAGAACCAACTCTTGGTTTCATTGATCTGCTTGACTGTTCTTTTGGATTCTATATTGTTTATTTCTGCTCTGATCTTTATGATTTCTTTTCTTTTCTTGGGTTTGGGGTGCTCTTGCTGCTTCCCTTCTTGTTCCAGCAGGTGCTCTGTTAAATTTTGAATTTGCACTTTTTCTAGTTTGTTGAGATTGACCTGGATTGCAATATACTTTCCTCTTAGGACTGCCTTTGCTGCATCCCAGAGATTTTGGATTGTTGTATTTTTGTTTTTATTGGTTTCCATATATTTTTTAATTTCTTCTCTAATTGACTGATTAATGCAATCATCCTTTAATAGGGTGGTTTTCAACCTCCATTTTTTGGAGGTTTTCCAGACTTTTTCCTGTGATTCATTTCAAGTTTCATAGCATTGTGATCTGAAAGTGTGCATGGTATGATCTCTATTTGTTTATACTTATGGAGGGCTGCTTTATGCCCCAGTATGTGATCTATCTTGGAGAATTTGCCATGTGCACTCGAAAAGAAGGTGAATTTCCTATCTTCAGGATGCAGAGTTCTAAATATATCTATCAGTTCCATCTGTTCCAATGTGTCCTTCAGGTCCATTGTTTCTTTAGTGGTTTTCTGTCTGGTTGATCTATCCATTGCTGTCTGTGGAGTTTTAACGTCCCCTGCAATTAGCAATTCTTGTCAATAAGATTGTTTCTTTCTGTGATTAATTGTTTTATGTATTTGGGTGCTCCAAAATTTGGTGTATAGATATTTATAATTGTTAGCTCTTCCTGATGGAGAGACCCTGTAATTTTTATCTCATCTCCTTCTTCATCTCTTGTTACTGCCTTTACTTTAAAGTCCAGTTTGTCTGATATAAGTATGGCTACTCGAGCTTTCTTTTGGCTTCCAGTCACATGATAGATATTTCTCCATCCCTTTACTTTCAACCTGACGGTGTCTTCAGGTCAAAAATGAGTCTCTTGTAGACAGCAAATAGATGGGTTTTGTTTTTTTTATCCTTTCTGCTACCTTGTGTCATTGGTTGGAGTTTCAGTCTGTTTACATTCAGTATTATTATTGAAAAATGTGGGGTTAGAGTCATTGTGTTCTCCCTAGAATTCATGTTTATAGTGGTGTCTCTGGCACCTTGTATTCTTTGCAACATTTCCTTTGTAGGGTCCCTCTTAGGATTTCTTGTAGGGCTGGTTTGGTGGTCATGAATTCTCTCAATTTTT